>NC_056731.1:1364805856-1365018356 GCF_019279795.1 Protopterus annectens
TAGTGCAAGCTACATACAAGGAACCAGTGACTCTAGTACAGTCTCCAGTCTTAAAGGGGTTCCCAGTGGGAGTAGGTGTGCATCATGGCTCAGCTCTAACCCACTGCTGTTCATACAGGCGATAAACTACATTAGCAAACAGGTTAGGACAGAGCAAAAAAGTTGCTATATGTAGACGGTGTGGCATTATAGGCAGACTAAGAAAGAACTTCAGCAAAGGGTAAGGGAATGGAACGCAAAACTGAGGCACATGAGATGAAATGGAGTACTGATAACTTTTAGTTATGTACTCACCATAACTTTAGATGTATGGGATCCATCTCGCCTACATTCTGCACTGATGGGTTCGGAGCCGATCCTCTGCTCCGACTCGGCACGCTACTCTATAGAACAAAGTCTCTTATTGGCTGAGCTTCCCCTCATCCCATGATGCACCACAACTGCTTCCCCAGATCTTGTTTGTCCGCATACATGCACACACACATAGACTGCTAATATATCATACCAGGTATCTCAAGAGAGGAAACAGCTCAACTTGGACCGACCGGTCTCTTCTAGTCTCCGAGGCAGGGGGATGGAGGGAGGGTTATTAGGAATGTAGGCGAGATGGATCCCATACATCTAAAGTTATGGCGAGTACATAACTAAAAGATGTAATGTGATCCTATCTCGCCTACATTCTGCACTGATGGGACAGCGTCCCTAGCACCTAAATTTCCAGGTGGCTCACTGGAAAACACTCCTGAGGACCGTGGAGCCGAAGGAAGCTCGCCCCCGAGATGCCACATCCAATTTGTAATGAGAAATAAAGGTATGAGGAGAGGACCATGTAGCTGCCGCACAAATGTCACTAATAGAAAGCTGAGAATGAAAAGCTGTCGAAGTAGACATAGCCCTGGTAGAATGAGCTTTTACTGTAGTTCCAAGTTCTTTGTTAGAAACTGAGTAAATATGACTGATACAGTCTTTAATCCACTTAGCAATAGTGACTTTGGTGACGGCTTTGCCCAATTTATTGTCCGAAAAGGACACAAACAGTTGCTCTGACTTTCGAGCTTGGTGGGTCCTTATCCAAATAGAAGCGCAATTGTCTGTGGACATCCAAGCTGTGAAAAATGTATTCTGCCTTGTTTGAATACTTAGGGAAGAAGACTGGAAGTTCCAGTGATTGCTGCAAACAAAACTTAGAACAAACCTTAGGAATAAAGGATGGATTTGGTCTAAGGGATACTCTGTCCTTGTGAAAAACCAGATATGGTGGTTTGATACATAGAGCTTGTAGTTCTGAAACTCGCCTGGCTGACGTAATCACCACTAAAAAGGCAGTCTTCCAAGAAAGATATTTCAAATCACAGGTTGCTGCCGGCTCAAAGGGGGAAGAGGTCAAAGCCCCTAACACCAGATTAAGGCCCCACGGAGGAGCGGGATGAGAAATAGGGGGACGTAAAAGCCAAGTACCCTTCATGAAGGCCTTACACAACTTGTTGCTCATCAAAGGTGGTTCTTCATTCACATGGAAATTGGAAATAGCCGCCAATTGAACCTTTATGGTAGAGGCGGAACAACCTTGGTTAAACAGGGTAGCCAAAAACTTCAGGACCTCTGACACCGGGGCTGTCATAGGGTCTAAACCTCTGAGTTGGGACCAAATTGCAAATCTCTTCCATTTGCTGCTATACATTTTCTTAGTAGAAGTCTTGTGGGCCGAGGATAAAATATGCATGACTTCTGGATCCAAAGCATGGTTCCTGACTATGGTCGGAAGAGGAGTAGCCAAGCTGCTAACTTCAGCGAGTGAAGGGACTGATGTAGTAGTCCCGACTGGTGGGTCAAGAGATCCGGAGCTTGGTCCAGGAACCACGGACCCTCCAATGCATACTTGCGAAGGAAGGGAAACCATACTTGACGAGGCCAGTATGGGGCAAGAAGAATCATTTTGCTCCCCAAGCGAATCGCTTTCTGGATCACCTTGGGAAGGAGGGAAACCGGAGGGAAGGCGTATAGCAGACTGGTGGGCCAAGCTTGGACTAGGGCGTCCTTGGGGACCTCCCCCGGATTTGGGGTGAGAGAGAAGAACCGTTGACATTTGGCATTGAGGGGGGTTGCAAAAAGGTCGCAACAAGGAACTCCCCATCTCGCGAAAATCCGAGTTTCCACTTTGTCGTTCAAAGACCACTCGTGAGGGGAGAGAATAGTTCTGCTCAGTTTGTCGGCTATCACATTGGATCTCCCCGGAATATGTGTTGCTATCAGAAAACGTTTGGTTGCAATCGCCCAATCCCATACTCTCATGGCCTCTCTGCAAAGGGTGTATGATCTGGTCCCTCCTTGCTTGTTTAAGTACCAGACCACCGACATGTTGTCGGAGTGGATGGCAATCGTGCCCTGGGGGAGTTGAATGTGTAGTGCTTGCAATGAAAGAAGCACCACCCTCATTTCCAGGATATTGATATGGAGAAGACTCTCGTCGGCCTGCCACTTGCCTTGGACCGACCTGCCCAGGTAATGCCCCCCCACCCCGTCTGGGAGGCGTCCGTAGTCAAAGTGGCCGCTGGAGACGGTGGAACGAAGGGTCGACCCTGATTCAGGTTGGAGGAAAGGAGCCACCAACGAAGGTCCTGCTTGCATGTCTCCGTGATCAGGATGCAGTGATAGAGTGGGAGGTCCTGAAAAGACCACTGGGCCGATAGGAGCCACTGGAGTATCCTCATATGTAACCTTGCCAAGGGGACTAGGAGAACAGTGGCTGACATGGAACCTAACAGCTGTAGGACCATTCTCGCTGGGGCTCGACGTCTGCGAAGTAGCGCTTGAACTTGAGACTGCAGCGTTTCTATTCTTTCTGCGGGAAGATAAACCCGCATTTGTCTTGAGTCTATCTCTGCTCCGATAAACTGAATGCGCTGAGATGGCAGCAATACAGACTTTGCCCAATTGAAGGTAATTCCCAGGGAGTTGCCCAGAGAGATTGTGGCTGCTAGATTTTCCAAGAGTAGACGCCTGGAGGTGGCAGTTAGGAGCCAGTCGTCTAGGTATGGAAACGCTTGGAATCCTAGACTTCTCAGGTGACCAAACATTTGGTGAACACCCTGGGGGCTGTGGTGAGACCAAAGGGCAGTGCACGGAACTGGAAATGACTGTCTCCCAGGCTGAAGCACAAGTGTCTCCTGGACGCCTGATCTATCAGGATATGATAATAGGCGTCCTGGAGATCTACGGAGCACATCCAAACATCCTTCTCCAGCAGTGGGAGAATGGATTGCAAGGTGACCATCCGGAACTTGGACGTTTTTACTGATCGATTTAACTTGCTGAGATCCAAAATGGGTCTCAAGTCCCCAGTCTTTTTTGGCACCAAAAAGAATCTTGAGTAAGTCCCTAATCCGGTCTGGCCTGCGGGGACAGGTTGGATGACTCCTTTTTGAAGCAGCTTCGAAATTTCATTGGCTGCCAGATCCCATTGACTGGGTGGCGGGTCCGGGATTTTTTTGGATGGGGGGGGTGAAAAAAAGGGAATGGCGTAACCTCCGGCGATGATTCGGAGCACCCATTGGTCCTGAGTGATGTTTTCCCAGGCCTTTAGGTGCTTCGAGAAACGACCCCTGACTGGCTCCAGAGCTGCACAGTCGGGCACACCTTCAGGGATGCTGGAAGGTTGAGGAGCCACGAAAGGACTCGCGGTCTCTAGTGTTGCGGGGGCCTCCGCCGCCTCTGGGACGGCGTCTCCCTGAAAAATTTCCCCCTCCTTTGCCTCTAGAAGGGGGATCGCTCTGCTGCGAAGAGTAAGGCTTTTGAGATTTATGGAACCACATTTTCCCTCCTCTTCTAGCCTTGGGATAAGGCCTGAAGGGAGTGGAAAACCGTGCCCCTATGGCAGTTAAAGTCTTACCCTCTTGCTCGCAACGAGTCAAAGTGTCCTTTACCTTGGGTCCAAACAAAGAGGACCCATCAAAGGGGGCGTCGGCAAAGGAAGACTTAAAGGCCTCCGCAAAATGACACAGGCGGAGCCAGGCTTGTCTCCGTAGAGCAACGCCTGTTCCCGCCACTCTACTCGCTCCCTCGGCAGCATACGAGATGAGCCTCATGGACGAGTTCGATAATGACGATAAGGTAGCTAGCTGAGAGTTGACCGTCTGGGCCAACTGCTCAGGCAAATTACCCGAGAGGGTATCTGAAAGTTCCTTGATCAGATCCCTCTGAAGTCTCGTGAAGTGCGTCAGGTAATTCAGAGACCTTAATGTAAAGGTTGCTGAAGTCAGGGTGCGCTTGCCGTACCGATCCATGCTCCTAGACTCCTTATTAGGAGGATGGACGGACATTGAAGCCTCTGCCACATCTTGCTGGGTAGCAGATGCCACCACCAGAGCATCTACAGCCACACCTTTGGATAGATAATCCTTGTCAGGGGGAGCTGAAAGAAATTTGTTGGGGTGAGCTGGCACCGGCTCAACAGAATCAGGGTGTTCCCACTCCCTTCGAGAGATCAAATCGAGAAGCTCGTCGAAGGGCGGAGACACCCAGGAGGCGAAGGGCTGAGCCCCGAAGGCCTTGAGGAACACCGACTCGTCAGCAGAAGGGGGTTTGGACTGCCAGCCGCCTCATTGCTTTAGGATCTCCAAGATGTCCGCAAAGGAGACATCATCCGAGGACGACCTGGGGGACCCTTCTGCATCAAGATCGGTGTCCGAGGTGAGAGACTCGTCAGGGGAGTCGACATGCTTCCTCTTGCACAGTCTCTTCCTTGGAGGTTCCTCCGAAGACGCTTCTGAGGGACCTCCAGGAAGAAGGGAACCTCTGCTGGGAGTAACCTCAAGCCCCGGGGCTCCGCTGTCCTGAGACAGGGGGATTGCAAAGACACCAGTCTCCGTGCCCAGGGAAGGTGACCGTGAGATGGTGGAGGTGGCCCAGAGAAGATTTGGCCAGGGCACTCCTCATGGCCCCGAAGGCGGGACCCCCAGAATCCTGGGACGGTCCACCCCCCCAAGGTCACAACAGCAGTCGGAACTCCCGTGGCCGACGCACCGAGAGGGAGGCTCGTGACCGAAGGGATCGGTCCCGAAGCCTCCCCCCCAGGGCCGACCGAGGTGGTCCGCGTACCGAACTCCGACCCGAAGGGCAGAGTTGGAGTAAGGGTCGGAGCCGATGACCTCCACCGGTTCCACCAGCACTGACTCCAATGGCGCCGAGGTCATTGGAGGAGGAATCGAGACAACAGGGTGGGAGATCGGCTCCGAAGCCGACTGGGCCGGAGCAGAGACCAATTTCTGAAAAAACGGAGACTGGAAAAGCCTAGTAAGCACCCGGTCTATATCCGAATCGGACATCCTCGAAGACCTAGAAGATACCGATCGGGTCCAAGACTTCTCCGCCGGCTCCGAAGGACTGGGGGACCGGCTCCGAATGGTCTCTATGAATATCGGTTCAGAGGGAGACTCCACGACCATTGCAATTTCCCTCGGAGCAGAAGAGGACTTCGGCGCCAAAGGGGAAGAGTCTGACCGGGCAACTCTCTTCGGCTCCGAATACAGTGGAGCCGAAGAAGGTGACCCGCCTCTCGAAGCTCGAGCCGTTGACTCCGAAGCCAGAGGAGTCGAGACTGGAAGCATCGAGGCAGACCATTCCGCCCTCGGCTCCGAAGTCCGTGGAGCCGACGGAGAAGCCTGCCGAGATTTCTTTAAGGTCGGCTCCGACGGACTGGTCGGCGCCGACGATTTTTTCTTCCTAGCAGGTGAAGAGGAAGACAAAGCCTCCTCAAAGGAAGGAGTAATAAGCCCTTTTAAGATCAGTTTGTTTTTCCTCTCTTGGAGGACACGGGAGGAAAAGGCGTGGCAGGCGCTGCATGACTCCTGAAGATGTTTAGGGCCTAAGCAATACACACATAAGGAATGGTCGTTCGTAATGCACATCTTATAGTTGCACTTTGAGCACTTTTTAAAACCAGACGGCCTGTGTTCTTTGGACATGGTAAAGGCCTCCAATATACTTTCCCACGAAAGCTACTACGAAGAACTAACTACTACAAACAACTAACTACACTAAAAGCAAGGTCCCTCTAATTTAAACGGGATCGCTTGCCTGAAATAAAAGAACCTTACACAGCAAACACATGAACAAAAATTACCACAAGCGAGGGCTAGGCCCCTCTAACTTAAACGGGATCCTATCCCTCAAAAAAAAAGACTTCTACCACAGAAAAAAATCCAACAATCACAGACACGCAACAACGATAGCTGTTAAAACAGCTTTTGGGTCAAATAGAGAAATTTCTGACAGAAATTTATGAAAAAAGAGAAGCACTTAGCTCACCCAAGTCGAGACCACGTCTATGCTGTATAAGCGGCAAACGAGATCTGGGGAAGCAGTTGTGGTGCATCATGGGATGAGGGAAGCTCAGCCAATAAGAGACTTCGTTCTATAGTATAGCGTGCGGAGTCGGAGCCGAGGATCGGCTCCGAACCCATCAGTGCAGAATGTAGGCAAGATAGGATCACATTACATCTCAGTTTTAATAGCACCAAATGGGGGAAATCAGAAGCCGAAACTTGAGATAGAAGGGAAAAAAGTGGAACAGGTTAACAGCTTCAAGTATTTGGGAAGGGTGGAGGGATGTCTGTGCCATTTACCTCCAGTCTCTATGATTCTAGCTTTGACCTCCTCATTCAGAGTGTAAGGGATGGTGTATGACAAAAGAATGCCAAAGATGATGAAAAGTAAGGTGTTCATAACAGCTGTTGCGATCAGTACTACTGTATGCTACAGAAACATGGGCAGTAAAGGCAAAGCAATTGAGGAAGCGATGGATATAAAGTGCCTGAGACAGGCAGTTTGAAGCACACCATGGAACAAAGAAGTGAGGACATAACAGCAGAAGCCGAAATAGGTCCAACTGTAGAAAAGGTCAAAGAGAACAAATTATGATGGTTTGGGCACATGTGCAGGAAAGCAGAAGACAATCTGGTGAAGATGATTTGGGACAGATAGAAAGGAGGAAAGGGAAATGAGAGCAACAAGCAAAGAAGTGGAAGGACTGTGTGAGAGATGTGCAACACTCAGGCATGAGTGCCGAAGAAGGTAGGAAAGTGGCACTGAATAGGAAGAGAGGGCAACAAGTGCTATGACACCCTGACCCCATGTAGAAAATGGGGTCGATGATAATTATTCAGTCATATTACGCCTGAAGGTTTTTTTTTTTTTTTATTTCAATGGACTCCTTTCCCAGTCAAGCAAACACTGCAACACCAATTCAAATCAACAACTATAATTTAACTTACTTTTCTATCACATTCTGCAAACTGAGCATCATACCCAGTTCACCTTTCATTTTTTCTCTGTTTGCACGACATTCTGCCAGATAGCGGAGAGCCTACAATGAAAAAAATAATGCTGATTTTAACATTAATGGAAAAAGACACTTCAAACAAAATGCAGTCAAAACATAAAAACAGACTATAATACGATGTAGGCACCATGCATGATTCAAAGCGAGGGTGCACTTGTAGAGTCAGTGAACGAAGACTTCCTACACCACAGACCCATGCAATTCACAATTACAGAATTTTTGAAAAGTACAAAAGTGCAAGCTGAATAACACTATAAGCTATGTCATGGAGGCACTAAAAAGAAAATTGGTGAAATAATGCGTTGGATGTAATTCACTAAAAGAAAAATTTGTGCAGCATGTAACAGGGCCCTGAGCAATGTAGAAACAAACACCTACAAAATCATTCCAAATAAAATGAAGAGCAGAAGTGGTGTGCTGTACAGTAGAACACGGCTGGGTACCAAAATATACAGTACACACTTCACATAAAAATATCCCTGTTGCAACAAGCACTGGTATCAGACTACAAATGGTACACATGCACAGACATACAAATCCAGTAAACTACTCAGTTTAGCCAGCACACCCAGCAATAGTAGAAAGGTTTTTACATGGAGCATAGGTCCACTATTCAAAATGAGATGCAAACAAATGTTGGCACACAATCATGAGCAATGATGCAGAATCCTTGAATCACATTACATGTACACATGTAGCAGCAGCACAGTAACTGCTTTCTTTGTGCTGTGGATTGCATATGTATAACTTGACAAGGGAGGCCATGGCACAGTTCATCAGCAACAGTGAGCTATAGTTATGTAAGCTATACAGAAAGAGCAGTGTGCATTTACCTTTTCTTCATGTAAAACAATGCAAAGTATGCCTATAGAGCAAATAAAATGCAGTATACATAACGTTACACTGTGTACATTTGCAAGTTGTATACAGTTATTACAGGCCCAGTTCAGTCATTTTACAGGAAATACAATACCCAATCCAGTTTTACTGAAATTATACGCCTGGAACACAGCCTGGAGAAGCTACCATCAGACTGGGGTAAATAAAATGTATGTACTTAACATAAGGATAGATCCATGTTGTTTACATCCACACTCCTCAATGAATGGTTAACTTTGGATCTGATCACATTAGTCTTCGGCCATTCTGATATTTGGATGCAAGGCTCATCCCCTTAACTCAAAATAACCTGCTTCTTCATAGGTTCATACTAGGCTATCTGCCCTAGGGCATTTATAAGCCTAGCCAGAGTTGTGTGGCTTTCACCACCCCTTAGGTTGAAGAATACTATACCCATTAGTTTGCCGTGCCTCTGTCCAGCAGTGATACAAAGATGATCCCCGGGGTAAACCTACGATCTCCCATCCACTGGTCAAGATCCCTCTTGAACAGAGCCAGCGAGGTGCTCTGTCTCACATGGACCGGGATTCTGTTCCACAGCATAGGGAGTCTCTGGGTGATTAATCTGTCCCTCCAGCACGTCCTATTTATATCCATGTTGAGGTTTAAGTCTCTTGCTCTTGAGGCTCTGGTGGATTTGGATTTTTTGAGGTGGAGCATGTCCATTAATTCCGGGTTGGACATGGCCTTGTATGTCAGGCACAGGTCACCTCTGAGCAGACGGTATGCGACTGAATAGAGCTGGAGTTTCTTCAGTCGGGCAGTATATGACACTAGGTTACCTCAGGTAAAGTTTGCCCATTTCCTATACCTAGTATTACACCCCCCTCCAAAAGGAAATGTACATATATGTATACGTATGTATATACGAACACACACACGACTCCTGAAAACAGCACATGAAGAGAGCACGACCAGGTCATCAGTAAGTCAGTGCAGTCACTCCAAAAAAAGGGAATACAACAACTTGAAGGGGGATTGATGCAGACAACGCTGATCTTTTCATTAGGTTAAGTACATAACTTTTGGATCTGATGCAGTCTCCTCGGTCCATCATCAAAGAATAGTGCAAAGTCTCCAGCTACCATAAACCTTTGAAGGACTCGTGGAAGGATATTTTGGAGGACAACTGAACCAAAGGATGCTCTGGACCTAGACAGCAAGTCCAATTTGTAATGAGATATGAGGATATGGACATTAGACCAAGTAGCTGCTACACAAATGTCATCAATAGGCAATTTGGAGAAAAAAGCAGTTGAGTTGGCTACTGATCCAGTAGAATGAGCCTTAGGGTTATTGGGAAAAGGTGGTCCCTTCTCCATCTAAAGAAAAGAAATGTACTCGTATAGCCAATAAGAAACACTTACTCTGGACGCTCCTTTATCCAATTTTGCCAGTGAGGAGGACACAAACAACTCGTCAGTCTTTTTGATGTTCCTAGTGTGTAGCCAACAGAATCTGAGTTAGTACACATTCAAAAGATGCCCCGTATACATTCCCTTATTTAAAAGGTGGGGAAAGAAAACAGGAGACTGACACACTGGTTCGGTAATGATTCGGCTACCACTAATCCTCAAAAATTATGTTAAAAGCACCAGCAGTCACTCAAAACAAAAGTCCAAGGTGACCAAGGAAGCAGGAAACAAGCACTTTTAAAAACACTATTTATTGCACGAAACCACAGCACATAGAAATCCAAATTTTTTTTTTACCCAGTTTCCTGACAAGAAGATTAATTGCCATTACATTCATGGAACTTTCTAATGTGCAGGACCATGAATATTAGAACCTCAAAGAACACAGATATGGAGGTAAAAACTCCAAAAGGGTGTGTTCCGGACAAACAGTTAGTATCCAAATTAAGTAGCTAGTACAGCAAAATGATAGATAAAATGTCAAGTAATCAAAGTATTTCCACTTTAAGCTCTAAAACTCAGGCTTTTCATCGGTTAACACGCCGACTTCTTCAGAAATAAACGTAAAAACAATTTAAAACTCATCCACATGGTTTAAATACACCCTTGTAAAAAGTCACCCGATTCACCTCCTTAAATCAGCCCATTCAAATTCCACTTGATCTTCCGTTCAAAAATTTTGGTGTAATTGTTTGTCCTTGATAACCAGTCTGTGTGAACCAAAGTGAATACACTGACTCTTTTGACCTTATACATTGATGAACCAATATAGATAAATAATACAATGCTACGCGGTGTGTTTACACCACAAGGATAAAACCTCTGTTGGATTGCCTGGGTTAAAAAACACAATACAAAAACAATCGATAAAAAATGTATGTCCTAGCCGGCAACTCAGTAAAAATCCCAGCAGAAATATTCATAAACAACGTGTCATATCAAAGGTGGTAAAACATGGTATAACCCTACTAAGATATTCACTTGCATAATGAGTGTATGACTGTAAAATAGTAAACTAAAAGCTTACCCCAGTTGGTATTACATTCGGATACACGATCAAAACTGATACAACAATCGTATCAATCTTGGCTATTACAACTGCTGGTCAAAGAATATTAGATAACAGACTTTGCCGAAGTATCGCTGTACTGTGCACAAGCCTCTCTTAAGAAGAATCATGGTCTCCTTCCCTTGATTTAAAAATATAGTACTCCAGTTAAACAGTAAATAAATAAATAACCAGTTCCAAAAAAGTACATACTTTTGTCAATGGTAGTGATCAAGATAAAATAAAAAAATAAAAATAAAAAAGCTAAAACAACCTTGAAACTAGTTCCACCATTCTCTCTAGATAAAACAAACCCATCATCTACTCACTCAGTAAAACAAAACACTGGATATGAAGTAGTAAAACAAAAAGTGTTGGTACCGACAATAATTGAAAAATATTGGTACAAACAAATAGTATAAAATATACTGGAAAGACTATGAATGACTTGGTTATATAACCAACAAAGGTGACCAACCCATGCTAAATCTGTAATTATTCAGAATAAATCCAATCAAATAACAGTGAAAAAGAACAATGAAAAAATAATAACCCAGCTAATGAACACACTAATATTCTCTCGTACAGATGGTAAAATGTATATCATTCATGTTGAAATACAAGGCTTTATGGTTTTGTATTATAGAAAGTGGACTTGGCCAATCGGATAAAAAATGTAAATACTAATCCTTTATCTATTCAACTGTTTTAATTTAAGAACACTTGTTAAAGCCACGGAGCCATTGATGCCAGGTGTATGACACGTATCCAATCTTATTTGCCATACCAACTCTTTATATTCCAACAACAGGGATAAAGGCCCTCCCCTACCATCTGTTTTAACTGGTCTATTACATAAAACTGAAAAGTGTGATTTGGATTGTCCAAAATACGTTTGGCTAAAGCATTTTCCTTTTTACCTTTTCTCATGGCATATAGGTTTTCATAAACGCGTTCCTGTAATTTTCTGTCGGTCTTCCCGACGTAGAACGCTGCACAACAAGTGCATTGGGCTATATATACCACATGGGAACTAAGGCAATTATATCTACCCTTACAAAAATATGTAGAATCTCTTATTAGATGCCTACAGCCCGTCTTTATGTGCCTAAAATATCGGCACATATTACATTTAAACATGCCATCCTGAGAACTGAATGGCAATGTTTTCCTCTGTAAAATACCCTTAAGATTAGAACACCTTCTAAATATTATTTTTGGACATTCTACAATGGACTTATTTAAAGAATCATCTTGGAATATTAAATTCTAGTTTTTCAACATAATAGAAAATAATTCCTTGGCGTCCACACTAAAATGTCAAAACAAAACTGTTAAACATAGTTGTAGCTGGAACTCTAGTTGTACAGTTGGTCTCCTGTACTAAAGGATCTTGACTCAAAATAGGTATATAAAACCCAGATGTCCTCTAATCTGAACTTCTTCCACTAAATTGTTAATGAGGTCCTTAGGGTATCCCCTGTTTAAGAACAAACTGGACATGAAACAACATTCCTCCAAGAAATCACATTCTCTGGTTACCATACGGGCTGCCCTAACCAATTGGCCTTTGATGATGGACCTTTTTTGAGAAAATGGATGACAACTAGTAAAATGAACATAACTATTAGAAAAGGTCTCCTTTCTATATATCTTGGCTATAAAGCATCCATTTTCAAGGTCTTTCATCAAATCAATGTCCAGATAAGTTGCACTGTCGGTAGTATAACAATGGGTAAAGCTAAGAAAATTCAGAAGATGAATTAAACAACTCCATTAACTTGAGAGCTGTCTCGTTGTTACCATTCAGGATGATAAAAATATCATCCAAAAATCGGGTATATATACAGACTCCATAAATAGGGGATTGGGAAAGATGTAAGTTGCCTCCCAGTAGGCCATGACCAAAAAGTATAATACTGGTAGGGATTTCAAAATATATAATTTCTCTGACTTCCACTTTGATCAGAAGTTAGTAGACTTGCTGGCCAAAGGATTTTCCTTTGTCCCTTCTACACGTGCCGATTTAGCATCATCCATCATTGACCTTAAATTATTTGTTAGAAAATTAAATCTTCAGGTACTCTTGGGGAACTTCACTAGTGACAAAAGTGATTTTTTTATATCCAGTACCTATAAATCCACCTCTTCATCCAGCTTTCAATGTATTTGAGCAAGTTTGTGAACTGGATATGAGACATTTTAAATCAACCTGTTCGAAAGTAAAGGGAGCAATTTAATATTAGTAAGGAAGAAAAAGTATTGTTGGAGTCTTTAGCCAACTCTTCAGTGAGAGTCATGCAACCTGACAAGGGAGGAGGGTTAGTTGTGATGAATGAAGACGATTACTTTTAACAAAATGGAAATTATTCTCAGTAGTGATACCTATACAGAGATATCCAGGAATGAAGTAAATGAAGTATACATGGGTAATTCTCGAGTGTCAGGCTATTTCAGAGACATGTTTATTAATGGAACCATAGATTTATTTTTACCTAACTACATATTGTTACCGACTTATAGAATTCCTACCATTTTTGGATGTCCTAAGATCCACAAGGACTCCCGTGATCCACCTATGCGTCCATTAGTTAGTGGCAGAGGCAGTATTACTTATGCTTGTGCAAAAGTGGTCGATACCATCCTAAAGAGATATGTATCCAGTGAGCCCCAGATTTCTAAAGATTCTTGGTCTTTTCTTTCCAGGATTAATGGCATCACGTATAGCGAGGACAGTTATTTTTTAACTGTCGACGTGAAAGACCTTTATTCTTCCATTCCTCACTCAGTAGCCCTTGACTGGATTCCGGCTATGTTAACTCGAAAAAAAGCTCCAGTAAACGAAATTCAAATAGTCAGTGAATTATTAGATATAATTTTGACACACAATTATGTTTTTTTCAACAATAGATTTTTCCAACAGTTGATAGGGGTGCCCATGGGATCTCCATGTGGAGCTAGTGTAGCCAATTTGGTCATGGCATACTGGGAGGCAACTTGCATCTTTCCCAATCCCCTATTTATGGAGTCTGTCTCTATGTATACCCGATTTTTGGATGATATTTTTATCATCCTGAAGGGTAACAACGAGACAGCTCTCAAGTTAATGGAGGTGTTTAATTCATCTTCTGAATTTCTTAGCTTTACCCATTGTTATACTACCGACAGTGCAACTTATTTGGACATTGATTTGATGAAAGACCTTGAAAATGGATGCTTTATAGCTAAGATATACAGAAAGGAGACCTTTTCTAATAGTTATGTTCATTTTACTAGTTGTCATCCATTTTCTCAAAAAAGGTCCATCATCAAAGGCCAATTGGTTAGGGCAGCCTGTATGGTAACCAGAGAATGTGATTTCTTGGAGGAATGTTGTTTCATGTCCAGTTTGTTCTTAAACAGGGGATACCCTATGGACCTCATTAACAATTTAGTGGAAGAAGTTCAGATTAGGACATCTGGGTTTTCTGTACCTATTTTGAGTCAAGATCCCTTAGTACAGGAGACCAACTGTACAACTAGAGTTCCAGCTACAACTATGTTTAACAGTTTTGTTTTGACGTTTAGTATGGACGCCAAGGAATTATTTTCTATTATATTGAAAAACTGGAATTTAATATTCCAAGATGATTCTTTAAATAAGTCCATTGTAGAACGTCCAAAATAATATTTAGAAGGTGTTCTAACCTTAAGGGTATTTTACAGAGGAAAACATTACCATTCAGTGCTCGGGATGGCATGTTTAAATGTAATATGTGCCGATATTGTAGGCACATAGACGGGCTCTAGGCATCTAATAAGAGATTCTACATATTTTTGTAAGGGTAGATATAATTGCCTTAGTTCCCATGTGGTATATATAGCCCAATGCACTTGTGCAGCGTTCTACGTCGGGAAGACCGACAGAAAATTACAGGAACGCATTTATGAACACCTATATGCCATGAGAAAAGGTAAAAAGGAAAATGCTTTAGCCAAACATATTTTGGACAATCCAAATCACGCTTTTCCATTTTATGTAATAGACCAGGTTAAAACAGATGGTTGGGGAGGGCCTTTATCCCTGTTGTTGGAATATAGAGAGTTGGTATGGCAACTAAGATTGGATGCGTGTCGTACACCTGCCATCAATGGTTCCTTGGCTTTAACAAGTGTTCTTAAATCAAAACAGTTAAATAGATAAAGGATTAGTATTTACATTTTTTATCCAATTGGCCAAGTCCACTTTCTAAAATACAAAGCCATAAAGCCTTGTATTTCAACATGAATGATATACATTTTACCATCTGTACGACAGAATATTAATGTGTTCATTAGATGGGTTATTATTTTTTCACTGTTCTTTTTCACTGTTATTTGATTGGACTTATTCTGAATAATTACAGATTTAGCATGGGTTGGTCACCTTTGTTGGTTATATAACCAAGTCATTCATAGTCTTTCCAGTATATTTTATACTATTTGTTTGTACCAGCATTTTTCAATTATTGTTAGTACCAACATTTTTTGTTTACCAATCATTAGCGGACCGGAGTTCTGCTGTGGCGACCCCTAACCAGGAAAAGCCGAAAGACACAACAACAACCTCATATCCAGTGTTTTGTTTTACTGGGTGAGTAGATTATGGCGGAACTAGTTTCAAGGTTGTTTTAGCTTTTTTAATTTTTATTTTTTTATTTTATCTTGATCGCTACCATTGACAAAGTATGTATTTTTTGGAACTGGTTATTTATTTATTTACTGTTTAACTGGAGTACTGTATTTTAAAAAAAAGGGGAGGAGACCTTGATTCTTCTTACGAGAGGCTTGTGCACAGTACAGCGATACTTCGGCAAAGTCTGTTATCTAATATTCTTTGACCAGCAGTTGTTGTAATAGCCAAGATTGATACGATTGTTCTATCAGTTTTGGTCGTGTATCCGAATGTAATACCCACTGGGGTAAGCTTTTAGTTGTTTACTATTTTACAATCATACATTCATTATTTAAGTGAATATCTTAGTAGGGTTATACTATGTTTTACCGACTTTGATATGACACGTTGTTTATGAATATTTCTACTAGGATTTTTACTGAGTTGCCGGCTAGGATATATATTTATCGATTGTTTTTGTACTGTGCTTTTTAACCCAGGTAATCCAACAGAGGTTTTATCCTTGCAGTGTAAATCACACCGCGTAGCATTGTATTATTATTTATCTATATTGGTTCATCAATGTATAAGGTCAAAAGAGTCAGTGTATTTACTTTGGTACACACCGACTGGTTATTAAGGACGAACAATTATACCAAAATTTTTGAACAGAAGATCAAGTGGAATTTGAATGGGCTGATTTAAGGAGGTGAATCAGGTGACTTTTTACGAGGATGTATTTAAACCATGTGGTTGAGTTTTAAATCGTTTTTACGTTTATTTCTGAAGAAGCCGGTGTGTTAGCCGACGAAAAGCCTGAGTTTTAGAGCTTAAATAAAGTGGAAATACTTTGATTACTTGACATTTGAACTATCATTTTGCTGTACTAGCTACTGCATTTGGTTACTAATACCTGCTGGTCCGGAATGCACCCTTTTGGAGTTTTTATACAGATATGGAGGTGTCAGACGTCTGAAGATGAAATACAGAAGCATACTTTGCTCCCAAGAAAGGTTTCTTGAGGTGTAAAGGGAAGGACAGCAATACCATATCCAGCACTGGCATTACTTCTGATCTCCTTTTCTTCCAGCGCAAGTTTGACTGTAGTCTCAAAGAGAAATTCAGTCCACATCTGATGAAGTAATTTCAGAAACATTAATGTGCATTGGGATTTCTTTGCGCTGTGGTTTCATGCAATAAATCATGTTTTTAAAAGTGCTCGTTTCCTGCTGCCTTGGGCACACTGGACTTTTGATTCTGATACCGCCTTATATTGAAAAGAGGCATTTGTTCTCAATGGACTCAAAATTTGTGGAAAACCAGGAAGGAGTTTTACAAGAAAGGGAGAGAAGTTCAGAAATAATGAGTGTGGAAGTAAAGTACAGTTGTGTACACTTACCATAAATGTAGATGTTAGAGTATATTCATTGTTGCAGTCATTACATTTGGGTTATCTGCTTGCAGGTAGCCCTCAGTCGGCCTGATTATCAAAGTCTTGGGTCCTGCGTCAGTTGCTGTCATCTTCCATGACGTCAGGTAGGTCAGGGGTATAAAGCATGCAGCCAACGCCATTACATCAGTTTTTCTTGCCCCAGATGTCAGGTGCCCCCATAATGGGAAGCAATTATATACAAGGTTACACCTGCAACAAAAAGCAAATACACCAGAAAGCTTAAGTATAGTAAACAAGAGAAGAGATACAGCCAAAAGAAGTCAGGAAGCTGGAGGGAGGGTAACCAGGACTGCAACAGTGAATACACTCTAACATCTACATTTATGGTAAGTGTACAAAATTGTACTATGTTCTTAGTGTTTCACTGTTGCAGTCATTACATTTGGGTAGATTCCCAAAGCAAAGGCAGGGAGGAGGCAATTACTGAGCATTAGGTCCAGCTAATTAGGACCTGCAAGACTGCAGTGGCAAAACCAGCTCTGGATTTAGAAAAAAATGGCAAGTGGTAATGCTTGGTGAAGGTATGTACAGAACTCCAGGTAGCAGCTTCTAGGATGTCCCTGGTAGGAACACCTCTGAGAAAGGCTGTAGAAGTAGATGCAGCCCTGGTGGAATGGGGTCTTATCCCCTGTGGGGTAGGTTTTCCATGGTGCTTATAGGAGAAAAGAACGCAATATCCTATCCACTTAGAAATGGTTTGCTTTGAAATGGCCTTCCCCTCTGCCCCAGCAGCAAAGGCAAAGTACAGTTTTGTACCTACCATAAATGTAGATGTCCGATAGATATGCAACTGCAGTCCTTACATATGGGTTGTCCTGCCTCAGGCAGCCCTCGGTCGGCCGGATTCCAAAGTCTGGGTCCGACGTCGGCTGATGTCGCCTCCTCCCCGACGTCAGAATGGCTGGGGTACAAAAGCATCAGCCGACGCCATCTTCCTCAGTGTTTCTTGCCCCAGATGCCCTCCAAGGAAGGCTAAAATTAGAACAGGATGAAACATTTTCAGGCATACACAATAGTAATAAACAGATACAACATAACAGATATCCCCAGCTAGGAGTATGGGATGGAAGCGGACCCAATGCATAGAGGGGAAGGAGGGAGGGAAAACCTGACTGCAGTTGCATAGCTATCAGACATCTACATTTATGGTAGGTACAAAACTGTACTATGTCCTTCAAGAATGCAACTGCAGTCCTTACATATGGGTTGAATATCATAGCTAAGCTGGGGGTGGTGGTATGCCCTAAGATAAAGATGGTGTAGCTAACAAGCCCTGCAGGACTGCCGAAGCAAAGCCTGCTCGGGATCTGGAATATAAAGGAAGGTTGTAGTGTTTGGAAAATGTATGCACGGAGCTCCATGTAGCAGCTTCTAGAATGTCCTTTGTAGGCACCCCTCTTAAGAAGGCTGTGGAGGTGGCTGTAGCTCTGGTGGAGTGTGGTCTGACATTGGCTGGCACACTCTTTCCATGGAAGGAATAACAGAATCTGACGCAATGTCCGATCCATTTAGAAATAGTCTGTTTGGAAATTGCTTTTCCTTGTACTCCAGGAGCATAGGCTACAAATAGTTGGTCAGACTTTCTATTGGTCTTGGTTCTGTCCAAATAGTAGCGTAGTTGTCTGTGAATGTCCAAAGTGTGCAGCAGTTTTTCCCCTTTATTTTGAGGATTGGGGAAGAAAGCAGGCAGGTGGATTGCTTGATTTAAAGACACCCTGGATATTACCTTTGGCATAAATGAAGGATTGGTTCTTAGAGAGACCCTGTCCTGATGAAAAATGAGGAAAGGGGGTACTGCCATAAGGGCCTGTATTTCCAAAACTCTTCTTGCTGAAGTTATTGCCAACAGGAAGGCTGTTTTCCATGAAAGAAATTGCAATTCTGCAGAGGCTGCTGGTTCAAAAGGAGGTAGGGTTAATTTTTCCAGCACGAAATTGAGGTCCCAGGCAGGCACTGGTGGTTTCCTGGGGGGCTTGATATTCTTTACCCCTCTTAGAAATTGTCTTGGCAAAGGATGTGTGAACACAGGCGGATCAGTGCTGTACCCTGCTGAGATTGCTGAGGCATGTATCTTTATGGAGGAATATGAAAGTCCATTATGTAGCATGTCTGCCAAGTATTCCAAGATATGAGGGATGCTCAGTACTGAAACATCCCACCCTCTGTTTGCATTCCAGATAGTGAATCTCTTCCATTTGGCTGAATAAGCTTTTCTGGTGGAAGGTCTGCGCGCTTCTAATAGTATCTGTTGAACCTCCTTGGAGAGAGAATTATGGGGAGTAATCATGGGATTCTCCAAGCTGTCAGCTGCAGAGTCTGGAGGTTGGGATGAACCGTCTTGTAGTTGTGCGGAGTCAGAAGAGGGGGCCATAGGGGTAAGGCCCACGGTTTGGTGCAAGTTATGCTCCTTAGTAATGGGTACCAGTGTTGTCTTGGCCAATCTGGAGCTATTAGGATGCCCTTCGGCTGTTCTGCTTTGATCTTCAGCAACACCTTGGTCATCAATGGTAGAGGTGGGAAGGCATAGATTGTTAGAGAGTTCCAGCTGAATGAGAGTGCGTCTATTCTCCAAGCTTGTGGGTGGTGTGACCTTGAGCAGAACTTTTTCAGCTGATGATTGAGGTGGGAGGCAAAGAGGTCCACATCCGGTCTCCCCCATGTAGAAGTTATTTGTGCAAAAATGTTTGGGTGCAACATCCATTCGTGTGGTTCCAGTATATTTCTGCTTAGACTGTCCGCCAGAACATTGTCCCTGCCCGGAACAAACTGAGATTGCAGCTGTATATTCAGTTTCAGGGATTTTTCCCAAAGAACCATTGCTAATCTGCAGAGGGGATAAAAGTGAGTGCCCCCCTGCTTGTTTATGTACCACATGACAGTGGTGTTGTCTGTCTTTATTAATAGGTGACCCTGCTGAAGGTGATTTCCGAAAGACTCGATTGCATGTATCACTGCTAACATCTCCTTTTGGTTGATATGAAGAAACGCTTCCTGGGCAGACCATTGTCCCTGAATACATCTGCCCTCCATGTGCGCCCCCCAACCATGGTCTGAAGCGTCTGTTGTGATGGTTTGTCTTGTTTGAGGCTTGTTGAAGGGCATGCCTGCGTTTAATTGGCTTGCTTGGGCCCACCACAAGAATTCCTTTTGTAGGCAGGGGATGAGCGGAATAATTTCTTCTAAGTTGTGCTTGTGTTGAGACCATGCATTTTTCAGGTACCATTGTAGTTTCCTCATGTGTAGTCTTGCCAGTGGAACCAGAAGAATGCAAGATGCCATGAAACCCAGGGCCTGTAGGAATTTCCTTGCATTAATCTGGGTGAGTTTTGCTAAGTTTCTGAAGTAAAGTGGTAACTGTTCTTGCTTCTCTTCCGTTAGGTAAGCCATTTGTGATACTGTGTCTAGTCTGGCTCCTAAAAAGGTCATTTGCTGGGATGGCAGTAGTCTTGATTTTTGCAGGTTGACTGTGTATCCCAAAGCCTGTAGTAAGCGAATGACATAATTCGAGTTTTTTGTCAAAGCTTGCTTGCTGTCCGCTTGTATAAGGCAGTCGTCCAGGTAAGGGTTTCTGTATGCTCAACCCTGGGCCTTTTATCCGAAGGAGGCTGAGATCCTCTTTCAGGATGGGCCTGAGAACCCCTGATTAAAGAAATTAAATCCGCTGCTAAAGACAAGATTTGTTTGTCAGAAGAGGGCTGAGACAGGGCTTTAGGAGGGTGAGACTTGGCCTGGCTAGCAGCCTTAGCACGTGTGTAGGCCTTAACAGACAGACATAGGGGGCCTAGCTTCCCCACGTGCTGGAGTAACCTTGTCTACAGGTATGGTTTCGGGAGAAAAATCAATAACCGGCGCCGGAGCGGGCTCTGGGGCCAAGGAGATTGGTAAAGCAGTGTCGTCGGTCTGGAGCGGTGGAATAACCGTCTCAGAAGAGACCGATGCACTCGCGGTAGGCCTAGGCGAGGATACGGAGGAAGACGGGGGCAGAGGATGTCGGTCCCGGTCCTTCCGTTTTTTGGAAGTTTGGGGCGTCGGTAAATCCGACGACATAATATATGCGAAAGTGTCACCAAAGAAGTCTTCGGCAAACTCTGCCCGGCGCCTGAGCGTGCGCTTATTGAAGCAAGCACAGGCAGCACAGGCCGAAACGTCGTGGTCTGGGCCTAAGCAGGGTAGGCAGTAAGAATGGAAATCCTTATGAGGTATTTGTTTATCACAAGACAAACAATTATTAACTTTTTCAGATTGTACTGACATCGGCTGAGGCAAGAAAAAGGATCCCCAACGGGGTACTTAGCTTTTTTGATGACTTCGGATACGAAAAATACAGGAGCTGACCGACCGGCACTTGCGAACTGCTTCTGCTTCGGGCACCGCGGCAAGAAAGACCGAGGAAGATGGCATCGGCTGATGCTTTTATACCCCAGCCGTTCTGACGTCGGGGAGGAGGCGACATCAGCCGACGTCGGACCCAGACTTTGGAATCCGGCCGACCAAGGGCTGCCTGAGGCAGGACAACCCATATGTAAGGACTGCAGTTGCATTCTTGAAGGACATCTAGCAGCTGTTCAGATTTCCTGAGAGGCTTAGTTCTGTCCAAGTAAAATCTAAGTTGTCTGTGCACATCCAAGGAGTGCAGTATTTGTTCCCCTTTCTTCTGTGGATTAAAAAAAAAAGTTGGCAAATGAATGGACTGATTAAGGGCCACACTGGATACCACCTTGAGCATAAAAGGACTGGTCTCGAGGGACACCCTGTCCGCATGAAAGATGATGACAGGCTCCACTGCCATGAGGGCCTGTAATTCAGACACCCTATGTTAGCCCATACCTTACCTGGATAGAAGGAAGTTTCTCTGTTCACCTGTGAGAGAGGGGAGCTTTGAGCAGCCTATCTATCCCTGGAGGAGTGGTTTCAGCCCAGAAATTAGTAGTTTGTTTGCCATTTTGGGCTAATTTCCATCTCTTTCATTTCTCTGCTATTCCCTTGGAACTAGACAAACTTTCAACTTAAGCACTCAAGCCATTCATTTCTCAGCCCAGCACTTGCTCAAAACTCATAGCAAGCACTTATAAACCCTAGCACTAGACCCTCCTATACTGTACAGAAGGACAAGGCTCTCTAATCAACCTTACCAGCCATTCAGTAAAACAGTTCACTGTACCTAACCAGGCATATCCAAAGGGCAGTTTCAGGCATACTCTCCAGTCCAATTGGTGAATCTGGGCATTTTGAGGCAATGTTACAAAGTACAGTTTTGTACCTACCATAAATGTAGATGTTCGAGTGTTCACACTGCTGCAGTCATTACACTTGGGTTATCCTGCCGTCAGGCGGTCCCGCAGTCGGCCAGAGTTCCAAAGTCTTGGTCCGGTGTCAGTTGCTGTCACCTCTTCCCTAACATCAGTGCGCCAGGGGTATATAGGATGCATCAGACGCCATTTTCTTCAGTTTTTCTTGCCCCAGATGTCAGGTGCCCCCAAGTAGGTAGGCAATACATATTGCTAATAAAAAATATACATATAAAAATAACAATACCTTCAGTTACAAGCAAATACACCACAAAGGTTGTATAGGATAGAAAGGTATAGATAAGTCCAGCTAGTTCAGAGGGGATGGAGGGAGGGTAACCTGGACTGCAGCAGTGTGAACACTCGAACATCTACATTTATGGTAGGTACAAAACTGTACTATGTTCATAGTGTTACACTGCTGCAGTCATTACACTTGGGTAGAATCCCAAAGTTAAGGTTGGGTGGCTGGTCTATAGAGAGTTAGGATTGGCTATGAGGCCCTGCAGAACTGCAGTGGCAAATCCTGCTCTGCATTTAGAGTAAAGAGGCAGGTGGTAATGCTTGGTAAAGGTGTGCACTGAACTCCAAGTTGCAGCCTCCAAAATTTCCTTGGTAGGTACTCCTCTGAGAAAGGCTGTTGAAGTGGCTGTTGCCCTGGTGTAATGTGGCCTAATGTTAACAGGGACTGATTTTCCATGCTGTGTGTAGCAGTACCGAATACAGTGTCCTATCCATTTGGATATAGTCTGCTTTGAGATAGCCTTGCCCTGTGATCCTGCAACATATGCTACAAACAGCTGTTCAGTTTTCCTGAAAGCTTTTGTTTTGTCCAAGTAGAAGCGTAGCTGCCTGTGTATGTCCAAAGAATGCAGAAGTTTCTTCCCTTTATTCTGGGGGTTTGGATAAAAAGTTGGCAAATGGATGGTTTGGTTAAGAGCCACACTAGATACCACCTTTGGCATAAAGGTAGGGTTTGTCCTTAAAGATACCCTGTCCTGATGAAAAATTATAAAAGGTTCCACTGCCATTAATGCCTGTAGCTCTGAGACTCTTCGTGCTGAAGTTACTGCCAGGAGCAGAGCTGTTTTCCATGATAAAAATTTTAGCTCGGCTGTATTGGCTGGCTCAAAAGGTGGTAGGATCAGTTTTTCCAAAATGAAATTGAGGACCCACGTTGGTGTTGGTGCTCTCCGGCACAGTCTTATGTTTTCAGCACCTCTGAGGTACTGCTTTAGCAAGGGATGAGAGAATAAAGGAGGATCCGTGTTAAAATGTGCTGAAATGGCAGAGGCGTGGATCTTAATTGATGAAAAGCATAGGCCTCTGTCCAGCATCTCAGTTAAGTATTGTAAAATCTGAGAAATGTTTGGAACAAGAGGGTCAAGGCTTTGAGCCTGGTTCCAGGCGCAGAATCTCTTCCATTTTTCTGAGTAAGCTTTCCTGGTGCTAGGCCACCTGGCCTCCAAAATGACATCCATAACAGCTTTAGAGAGAGGTGTTGCCTGTGACTAAAGTATCTGCCATGCGGCCAGGTTTAGGGTTTTGAGCTGACCGTGCAGGATTTCATTGTTTTGTTGAGTCAGAAGGTGTGGAACTTGGCTCAGGGCCCACCATGGATTTTGCCCCAAGTTCCTTAAGATAGGGTACCAGTGCTGGCGTGGCCAGTCTTGAGCAATCAGGATCATCTGTGGTTTTTCTCGTCTGGCTTTTAGGAGTACCTTTGAAAGGAGAGGCAGTGGTGGGAAGGCATAAACTTTTAGGTTTTTCCAGCTGACCAAAAGAGCATCCACTTTCCATGCTTGCTTGTGATAAGTCCTTGTGCAGAATTTTTGTAGTTGGCAATTCAGTGGGGAGGCAAAAAGATCTATGTCTGGGCATCCCCATTTTTGCGTTACCATGCTGAAGATTTGTGGATTCAATTTCCATTCGTGAGGGTCCATGATATTTCTGCTTAGATAGTCTGCCAGAGTATTCTTTCCTGGCAGGTGAACTTAATACGTTAGAGCTGTGTTCCACAAGGTCATGGCTTGCCTGCATAGGAGATAAGAATGAGTGCCCCCTTGCTTGTTTACTGTGGTGTTGTCTGTCTTTAATAATAATTGTCCTGGATGCAGAAGATCCTTGAAAGCTGTTAGGGCATTTTGAACAGCCAACATCTCTTTTTGATTGATGTGAAGATGCATCTGGTCTGTGGTCCACTTGCCCTGAATGCATTTTCCTGCCATGTGGTTTCCCCAGGCGTAATCTGAAGCATCTGTTGTTAGAGTCTGTCTGGTTGTGGGTAGGGTAAAATACTGACCCTTGTTTAGGTGACATGCCTGTGCCCACCATCGAAACTCCTGTTGTAGGCAGGGAATCATTGGTATTACTGCTTCTAAACTGTGAGTGTTGAGTCCAAACACTGTTTAGGTACCACTGTAATTTCCTCATATGCAGTCTGGCATATGGTATTAGTAGTATGCAGGATGCCATGAATCCCAGGGGCTGCAGAATTTTTCTTGCAGGGAGATGGGACTTTTAGTTGAACTTGTCTGGTGTGAGGTAAGCCATCTGGGCCGTTGTATTTAAGATGGCACCCAGGAATATAATCTGTTGTGAGGGCACTAGTTTTGACTTCTTTTCGTTTACTGTGTACCCTAGAGAAATTAACAACCTTTTTACAAACGCCAGATGCTGTAGAAGAATGTCCTTTGTCTCTGCTTGAATGAGGCAGTCGTCCAGGTATGGATATATTTGAATTCCTTTTTGTCTGCAAAATGCAATTACTGGTGTCAGGCACTTTGTGAAGACACTGGGTGCAGTAGATAAGCCAAAGAGCAGTGCAGAGAATTGGTAGTGCATTGTACCAGCTTTGAATCTGAGGTATCTTCTGCAATTTTGTCTGATAGGGACATGCAGGTATGCCTCTTTGAGGTCCAGAGTAACAAGCCAAGCCTTCTTGCCCAGCATGGGGTAGAAGCTGCTGTAATGTCAACATTCTGAATTTCGGAATATCCAGGTAAGTATTTAGAATTGAAAGGTCTAGTATGGGCCTCCAGGCCTTGTCTTTCTGGGTACCAGGAAGAGTCTTGAGTAAAATCCTTGTCCTTGTTCCTGTTATGGTACTTTTTGAATAGCTCTCATGTCCATGAGGGCTGAAATTTGTTTTTGTGCCTCTACCCATTGATTTTGTGGCAGGTCTGGCATTCCTTTTAACCTTTGTAAAGTATGAAAGTGGAACCTGTAACCTTGAGACACAATATTCAGAACACATTTGTCTTGGATGATTGTTTGCCAGTTTTGAGAAAAAAGTGCTAGTTTTCCCCCTAAGGGGGCTTCCAAGAGGGAAGTGCTTGGCGTACGAAGGGAAAAGTCATTGTGACTGTTTCCTGTAAGGGTGAGACTTCTCACCTCCTTTTGGGGTTGAGGTGCCCCACTGTCGTTGTCTGTTTGAGCCTTGGGGTTGAGATCTGCCTCTTGGATGTCTGTATCTGCCTCTCTGTGGCCTGTCTGACACTGGAAAGGACCAATTCTTTGTTGACAAATTTCTGCTAAATCGAGGTGGTTGTACCTGTAAGAAATCCTTGACTGTTTGCATAGATTTTGCTTTATCCTCCATTTTCTTTAACACCTCTTCTGCCTTAACACCAAACAAGGTATCATGCTGTAAAGGAGCATCCGATAATTTTGCCTTAACATGATCAGGTAAACACTGTTCTTTTAACCAAGCATGCCTTCGAATCACAGAACCTGCAACTGCGGCCCTAAAAGAGGCCTCTAAAGAATCAAAACCACATTGTAGAGTATGTTTTCCCACCTGTTCAACTGAATACAATAAATCCTGCATTTCTTTACAATCAGGAGCTTCTGAGCTTGCAAGCATTTTCAGTTTTAACTGAGCCATTAAATATTGTTGGTACTTAAGCATGTGAAACTGGCAATTTAAAGCTCTTACTGCTAAAGTTGCAGAAGTGTATACTTTCTTCCCCCATCTATCCAAAGCTCTGGAATCTGTCAGAGGACACTGGATTTTTTGCAATGGAAGCCTTGACCCCTTTTGGACCCTGGGAAATAGTTTCTGGATACGCCGAAGGGTTTTTATAAATAAACTTGTGAGAGTCTGGGACTCTAACATCTGTCTGGCTTGGCTGGTGCAGGGGGCAAAGAACCAGGAGATAAGCTGGATTCAGAGAACACATCATCCACAATATCAAGCACAGGCGGAATAGCCAAGGGCCTGTGCTGAGGCAATAAAAGGAAATCCCAGAGCCTTTTCTTGGATTCTGAGTAATCCTGACTCTACCAATGAAAATGCTCCCTCATGGTATGTAAAGTTTCCCCAAAAGAGTAGTCCTCAGGAGGAGAGGCTGAAGGGACAGATTCTTCAGCATCAGAATCCTCATAGGGGGGTAGAGAGTAACCCTGGTCTGAAGAGGAATCAGAGGAAATGGAAACCTGATCAGAGGAATCATAGTCTGTATCCTGCCTAGGCCTTTTCTCAGGAGGGGGATGGAAACCCCTGATTACAGTAATGAGGTCTTCGGCCATTTTAAGCATGTTTTTTTAGGCATGGAGGACTGTCCAGGAGAATGCTGTACTTGTTTCTTTGTCTTTAATGGTACTTTTGTCTTGGCTGTTTTAATGGTTAGTTGTGAAGGTCTGAAAACACCCTCAGAAGCCGATGCCTGCTCAGCGGCTCCGGACCCATCTGAGGGATTAGTTTCCGTAGGCCCAATACCTTGAGTTTCCAGAGTGGGAGTCGGAGGCGGCCTGTGGCTCTGAGGTAGCGGGTGTCGGGGGCTGCGAAAGCATCTCACTGAGAACCGGCGACTGGCCTAGCAGAGGTTTAGTCATCGATTTTGTCGTCGATGCCCATCTTTATCCTTGCGTTTTTTCGGTATTGCAGTCTGTTGATCCGACGGCATAGTATAATTGAACCTTTGGCCAAAGTAGTGCAAAGCAAAATCAAAACGTCTTTTTATAGTACGTTTGTTAAATCTAGCACAAAACCGACAACTAGTGACGTCGTGATCAGGGCCTAGGCATGGGATACAGTAAGAGTGGAAGGCCTTATGAGGTATTTTCTTCCCACAAGAAATACAATTATTAACTTTTTCTGACATCGGTCTGAGGCAAGAAAATGGTTTCCCCAACGGGGTACTTAGCTTTATTGAAGACTTCGGATCTGAAATTCGACTTTGAAAATCTCAGGAGTCGGCCGACCGGCACTTGCAAACTGCTTCTGCTTCGGGTACCGCGCGGCAAGAAAGACTGAAGAAAATGGCATCAGGTGCATCTTATATACCCCTGGCGCACTGACGTCAGGGAAGAGGCGACAGCAACAGACGCCAGACCAAGACTTGCCTGACGGCAGGATAACCCAAGTGTAATAACTGCAGCAGTGTAACACAATGAACATCTGCCTCATGTACACAGACAACCCTCCCCTCCTAGCACCAAACACTAATACATGTGAGAGATGCAATTATACAGCCAAACTGGAGGATAAGCTCTTTCAACCCAAGGCTGGATCAGACGGTTAAGAGAAGGGAAATACTTGCATCATACCACCAGTCTCACACAGACCCATTAAACCAGCACAGGCAAAAAACACAAATACACAAAAACATACTCTGAGGCTCTAAATAAAAATATGCAAAAGCAACAGAGACCTCCAAAGCAGACATCCAAGCAACCTCCACCCCCCAACACAAATCATGAAACACATACTTCACAAAACCAGTGTGCCATGCAATTACAGCCCTTAAGGCAAAATAACATACCCAACATACTAGTAATAGGTGACTCTATAGTCAGGCACACTGACGTCCCACTCACTAGGCTGAATAAGGTTACTGTTAACTGCCTGTTGGGTGCCAGGATCCGCCACATAACACAAGCACTCAGGTCACTCCAGAACAAGTACAAATACGACTCTGTAATTGCCCATGTTGGTGTGAATGACCTGAGCTGTACCTCCCTGGACTACATGAAGAGAGACATGGAAGAGCTCTCTGATCTTGTGGCCCAGGCCGGTATCACCCTGACCCTGAGTAGCATTCTGCTCTCACCAAGAACGATACCACAGTATAAAGAAAAAATTAACAATTGGCTAAGTTTCTGGTGTCATTCAAAGGGGATCCAGCGTCTGTCCGCCTGGGATGACATGCTCGACAAGCCATGCTGTTTCACTAGAGATGGCTTGCACCTGTCACCCTTAGGCTTTCGAATACTGGCCAAAGACTCTTGCCACCCCCATAGTGCCTTTTTTAGGCAAGGCTCAAAAGACAAACCCACCGCCATAAACAGCACAAGTAACAAAAAACTGAGGGTAATGCTACTCAATGCCAGAAGTCTAAACCTCAAAATGCATGCACTCGAGGCACTCCTCAGAATGGAGAAAATTGATATATGTGCAGCAACAGAAACCTGGTTTAAGACTCCAGAGAGCACCCTAGCACTGCCAGGCTACAACTCATACCATACATTTTGGCCACAGAACACAGACAGCAATACAAAAGGCGGGGACGTATCCATATTCATCAAGGATACCCACACCTGCAGGTTAGTGGCACAGCACAATGCTTCAGAGATCATCCACGTGCAACTAACAATGGGAAAAACAGCAATTCAAATTGTAGCTTGCTACAGATCACCCACCATGTCCCAGGACCCCCATTCCGCATTTCTAGAAACACTGGGAAATATAAATATCCTACCAAACACCCTAATATTTTGTGATTTCAATTACCCAAACATTAATTGGGAGAACTACTCAAGTACTAACTCCCTTGCCCAACATTTCCTAGAATTTATAAACTCAACTCAAATGCCCTGGATGAACTGGTCAACACTCCCACCAGAAGTGACAACATATTGGACCTGGTCCTCACCAACATGGGTGACCGGTGGTGCTCCACCCCTAAATGGTTAGATCTGATCATAAACAAATCACTTTGGATATCCACATTCCGCCCCCACCCCCGGACAAGGAAACCACTGTGAAAAACTTTTCAAAAGCAAACTTCACGTTACTTAAGACAGAGGTGGAAAGTTTCAAAGCCCCCATGCTAAAGGATAACATTGTCCAAGCTGCAAAATCCTTTACTAATGTATTCTATGGGCACCTACAAGAATGCATGGATCATGCTATCCCCAAGCAAAACCAAGACTCACTACTCCAAAAAAAGGAAACCAGTCTGGTGGACTCCTGCCATAAACAAGCTATACAATAGAAGGAGGAAACTAGTACAGAAAATAGTAAAATCCCAAGAAGGGAAGACATCCCTGATCAGCATCAGCAAGAAACTATGATCCCTCATAAAATCATGGAAGGAGAGTTTCTAAAGAAAAATTGCCAAGGACTCCAAAGATAACCACAAGGCATTCTTTAGCTATGTCAAGAATCTAAGTAGCAATGCTCAGATCTGCTCAGATTTAGTGCAGAATGGTACAAAATACACTGAACCCGATATTGCCAACATCCTGGCAGACAGGTTCAACGCAAACCTCACCCCCCCCCCTCACCCCCAAAGGGGCCCATAACCATACCAGAAGAATGTAGAGCTCCTGAAATCACAGACACTCGGGTTAAAACAGCCCTCTCCAAAGCCAAAAACACAGCATCAATGGGACTGGACGGTGTCCCAGGCTGCATCCTAGACGAACTCAAAGACGGACTAACCCCTCACCTACACATACTGTTCAAACTCAGCCTCTCCACAGGTTACATACCAATAGAGTGGCGCACAGCAACGGTTATTACGCTCCACAAAGGTGGAGTCACAACAGACCACGGGAACTATCGCCCTATAAGCCTGACTAGCTTGGTCTGCAAGGCTATGGAGCGCATCATCATGGAACTCATTAACTGAGACATTGGGAACCTCCAAACACTGGACCCTACCCAGTTTGGCTTTGTTAAGGGCAGATCATGACTCCTAAACCTGGTGGACTTCTTTGAGACTGTTACCAAGGCTATAGATGAGGGAAAGGTGGTACACACAGCCTACCTAGACCAAGCAAAGGCCTTTGACACCATTCCCCATTCTGGTATTATAGACAAGCTCACCAGCCTGAACATAAACCCCTATGTCACAAGATGGGTTGCCAAATGGCTCACAGACAGGACCCACATGGTAAGAGTTGCAGGAGCTAGATCTGACTCTAAACCGGTTACAAGTGGTGTTCCCCAGGGCTCAGTCCTAGGACCCCTCCTGTTCGGCATATATTTCTCAGAGGTACAGGCAAGCACAGGAGGACTATGGCTGCCCAAGTTCGCAGACGACTGCAAACTAGGGGCTATAATTGACTCTCCAGCTGACACAGACATCCTCCAAAAGGGTCTCACTGAGACGGACACCTGGTGTCAAAATCATGGCCTCAAGCTAAATGCCAAAAAGTGCATAGCCATCCCCTTTGGAAAAAACAAAGTACCCACAAACTACCACAGAGGTTGTACTCCCCTAAATATGAAGATGTAATAAGGGATCTGGGGACCCAAGTAGATAGTGAACTCTCCTTTGATAATCACATTGCCAAAGTGGTGAGAAAATCCTTCTACGTGGCACATCTCATCACAAAAGGGTTCGCATCCAGATCAAAAGAGGTCACTGCACCACTCTATTCATCGCTCATCAGACCCATCATAGAGTACAAAGCCCCATTTGGGATGTATCTTACAAGACACCTGCAACAGCTGGAAAGACCACAGAAGTAGCTCACCAAGAGGATTACTGGCCTCAAATAGATGACCTAATGCAGCTCGACTGAAGAAACTCCAGCTGTACTCTGTTGCATACCGCCTACTCAGAGGTGATCTCTGCCTGACATATAAGGCCATGTCCAACCCAGAACTAATCGACATGCTCCACCTAAAGAAAAGCTTATCCCCTCGAGCCACACGCTCTAGGGATCTAAACCTCACCACAATAAATAGGACATGCTGGAGGGATAGATTCCTGTCACAGAGACGTCCCACACTTTGGAACAAGATTCCAATCTACATTAGGCAGAGCTCCTTGCTAACACTCAAGAAAAACCTTGACGAGTGGATGGGAAAAAGTTTACCCCAGGAATCACTTCAGTGGCTCTGCTGGACAGAGGCACAGAGAACTAATCTAAGGGGTCGGCGAAAGCCAACACATTCTGGCTAGGCTTAGAAATGCCTTCGGGCAGATAGCCTAGTACCTACCTATGAACTTGAGAGAGTCATGTACTCTGTAGTACCGGTCAGGTTTCCTGGGAGCCGAAGGTAAAGTGTCTGGGGCCAGGCTAGATTCCAAGAAGGCATCATCTACAATGTCCAGTACAGGAGGGATAGCTAAAGGCCTGTGTTGAGGTAGGAGTAGGAATTCCCTAAGCCTCTTTTTGGAGTCAGAGTAATCCTGGCTTTCCCAACGGAAATGCTCCCTAAGAATATGCAAAGCTTCCCCAAAAGAGAAATCTTCTGGAAAGGAAGCAGAGGGAATGGTGTCCTCTGCATCAGAATCTGCATAGGTAGATAAGGGCAAATCCTGGTCATCAAAAGAAACAGAAATTTCAGAATCTTAATCAGAAGAATCAGAAGGAAAATCAGTTCTAGGTCTCTTAGAGGGAGAAGGGTGGCTTCCCATGATTAGAGTAATAAAGGTCTTTAGCCATTCTTATTTGTTTTTTAGGCATAATGGCCTGACCACGCAGTCTGGTCGTCAGTTTTCTAGGCGTGGATCGAGTTTTAGGTCTTGAAGAAGATGGCATCGGTTTGATATGCAAGTCAGTAGGCCTGAATACACCCTCAGAAGCCAGTGTCTCCACAGAGGCTCCAGACCAATCCAAGGCAAAGACATCCGTAGGTTCCATAGTCGAAGAAGCATCTCGCGGCATACCGGACTCTGAATGGGTCTCAGTAGAGGCCTGCGAATCTGAAGTAGCGGGTATCAGGGGGCTATGAAAGCACTTGAGTACCAGCGAACTGGCAACTAGCTTAATGGAAGCGTCGGCAGCTTTGGACCTATGCAGTCTATCTCTATCTTTACGTTTTTTCGGAATGTCAGTAGTCGGATGGCTTACTGAAGCCATTTCTGGATAACTGAAGAGTACCAAAATAGCTAGATGTGAAAATGAACAGACAACGAATAGTTTGAGGATTGAATAAGGCACAAAACCGACAGAGAGGGACATAGTGGTCTGGGCCTAAGCAAGGAATGCAGTACGAATGAAAATCTTTGAGGTACTTGCTTTCCAAAACAAATACAATTGTAACTTTTACTGACATCGGTTTAGAGCAAGAAAGAGGATCCCCAACGGGGTACTTAACTTTTTTGAAGACCGGATCTGAAACTCGAAAATGAAAATTTCAGGAGTTGGCCAACCGGCACTTGTGAACTGTTTCTGCTTCGGGCACCGCACGGCAAGAAAGACTGATGTAATGGCATTGGCTGCATGCTTTATACCCCTGACTACCAGTCATGGAAGATGAGAGAGCAGCCAACGCAGGACCCAAGACTTTGATAATCAGGTGACTGAGGGCTACATGCAAGCAGATAACCCAAATGTTAATGACTTCAACAGTGAAACACAAAGAACATCTGCCACAAGAAATAGTTTTCCAGTAAAGATATTTCAAGTCAGTTCTGACTGCAAGTTCAAACAAAGGTTTCCTCACAGCCTGAAGGAGGATGGTGATATCCCAAGGTGGGACAGGATCTCTGAGGAGAGACTGGAGAAAGAAGCTGCCCCTTAAGAAGGCCTTGGACAACTTCAAGGAAGCAAACAGTGACTGATCTTCTTTAATGTAAAAACTGGAGATGGCTGCCAACTGGATTTTAATAGAGTAATTTGCTCCCTCAAAAAAGACTGGCCAAAAAAATCTAGAATAGCCAGGAGAGCAGCTGAAAAGGGATCCATATTCTTTCTGGAAGCACAAACTGCAAATCTCTTCCATTTGCTCTTGTAAACTTTTCTGGTCAAGGGTCTTTGTCAGGAGGTTAAAAGCTGTACTACCTGTGATGAAAGAGTTGACTGTTTGACCATCCCAGCAGATGCAGAACCCTCAGGGCTTGTGTCTAGGTGAGACATCTCAAATGGGTGAGAAAGAAGATCTGGAACCGCATCCATTATGCAAGGAGAGTGAATCAGGTGAGTATAGAAGAGGAGCTACACCAGACTATGCCAAAATACTGTAATGTGGATCACTGTAACGTTGCTCCACATTGCTTTCTGCAAAAACGTTGGTATGAAGGAAGTGGATGGATAAGCATAAAGACTTGGAGGCCCAAATGTGGACTAGAGCAGGATATTGGAGAAAAGTACCTTACTGCATTTGGTGTTGGAGTGGCTGCTGAAGACCCGTTTCCTCCACTATCGAGTTAAGGGACCACTTGTGAAATAGAACAAACATACTCAACTTGCCCGCCAATACACTGGACTTGCCTCTAATGTGCATTGCTATCAGAAAGTGGTGGGAAGACATCACCTACTGTCAAACCCTCATGGCATAAACCCTTGAGGAGACTGTGTGGATCCTGAGTTGAATGAAAGGCATTGGCTGGCTGACTATCCCTCTACAGTAAGAAGCATTGAAAAAAAAAATTGAAAAAAAAAAATTTAAGCTCGTTTCCTGCCTTTCCTGTTAAGTGGTATAGACTATTTGTAGGCTTCTGAGCCCCCAACCCTTCTGTGTTGCAGGGAAGCCTTCTAGCTTAGTTTTTTTTTTTCTTATAACTAGCCAGTTTTCTAGTTTCAGCACTCAAATAGTACAGTTTTGTACCTACCATAAATGTAGATGTTCGAGGATCTACATTGCTGCAGTCATAACCTGTGGGTAGTCCGCTGTCCTCGGTCGGCCCGAATACCAAAGAGCTGGGCTGGCGTCGGTCATTGTCGCCTAGAGCTGACGTCAGTACATAGTAGTACTTAAGCGCATGACCGACGCAATATCCTCAGTCTTTCTTGCCCCAGATGTCAGAAGGCCTAAGAAGGAAAGAAGGCCAGAGCTAAAATAGTAAAAGTCTAACAACTACCAGTGTGGAAATAAAGATTATCCCAAAAAACACAGCAACCACAAACTATAGAGGGGAAGGAGGGAGGGATAATTGGACTGCAGCAATGTAGATCCTCGAACATCTACATTTATGGTAGGTACAAAACTGTACTATGTTCTTCGTCTCACATTGCTGCAGTCATAACCTGTGGGTAGAATCCCAAAGCAAAGGAAAAGGGAGGCTGGCAAACTAAATAGCATTAGGAGCTGCTAACATGCCCTGTAAAACTGCAGTGGCAAACCCAGCCCTGGACTTGGAATAAAGAGGGAGATGGTAATGCTTAGTAAAAGTGTGTACTCAACTCCAAGTAGCTGCCTCCAAAATATCCTTAGTAGCTACCCCCCTCAAAAAAGCAGTAGATGTGGCAGTAGCCCTGGTAGAATGAGGTCTGATCCCAGCAGGAACCTCCTTCCCATGATGAGAATAACAAAAAGCAATACATTAACCAATCCACTTAGAAATAGTTTGCTTTGAAACAGCTTTCCCTGGTGAACATAAAGCAAAGGAAACAAATAATTGTTGAGTCTGTCTGAACTCTTTAGTCCTGCTCAAATAATAACGTAGCTGCCTGTGGATATCCAAAGAATGCAAGACTTTTTCCCCTTTATTTTGGGGATCAGCATAAAAAGTAGGCAAATGAATAGACTGGTTCAAGGCCACATTAGAAATCACTTTAGGCATAAAAGTAGGGTTAGATCGCAAAGAAACTCTATCTTTATGGAAAATCAGAAAGGGTTCAACTGCCATGAGTGCCTGCAATTCAGATACCCTACTAGCAGAAGTAATGGCCAACAAAAAAGCAGTCTTCCAAGACAAAAACTTCAATTCAGACATAGCTGCAGGTTCAAAAGGAGGTAAAGTAAGCTTCTCTAACACAAAATTGAGATCCCAGGAAGGAGTAGGAGCTCTACGTGGGGGTCTTATATTATTTGCTCCTCTAAGAAACTGTTTGAACAAAGGGTGAGAAAATAAAGGAGGGTCACAATCATAGTGAGCAGAAATGGCTGCAGCATGAACCTTCACAGAAGAGAATGACAAACCCTTGTCCAGTAATTCAGTAAGATACTGTAGTGCAAAACTCAAATTAGACACTGAAACATCAAAGCCCTTTGCTGTGCTCCAAAGAAAAAATCTCTTCCATTTATCAGTATAAACTTTTCTAGTACTAGGCCGCCTGGCTTCCAAAATGACATCTAAAACCTGTTGAGGAAGCTGAGACCCCACTGGCTCCATTACAGCATACGCCAGGCTGTTAGATGTAGGGACTGCACCCGAACATTGAGAAAATGATTGTTTGACTGGGATAACAAATGAGGAACCTGTGGCAAAAGCCAAGGAGGCTCCTGAATTAAACTCCTCAGCAGAGGATACCAATGCTGACGTGGCCAATCTGGTGCTATTAGAATCATGCAAGGCTTGTCCCTCCTGACTTTCAAGAGTACCTTGGGAAGAAGAGGCAGAGGGGGGAAAGCATAAACGTGAAGGTTGTTCCAACTGAAAGATAGAGCATCCACTTTCCAAGCATTTGGATGGAACATCTTTGTGCAAAATTTTGGCAGTTGGAAATTCAGTGGAGAAGCGAACAGATCTATGTCTGGAGCTCCCCAAGCCACGGTTAACTGTTTGAATACCTGAGGGTCCAGTCTCCACTCGTGGGGATCCACAATTTGTCTGCTCAATACATCTGCTAGGGAGTTCTGTGCTCCTGGCAGAAACCGTGCTTGAAGATTGATATGCAAACTCAGCGCAGTCTCCCATAGAATCATTGCTTGTCTGCAAAGAGGGTAGGAATGGGTTCCCCCCTGCTTGTTGATGTACCACATGACTGTTGTGTTGTCTGTTTGAACCAACACCTGTCCCGGCTGAAGTATGTCCTTGAAGGCCATCAAGGCAAATTGGACTGCTAACATCTCCTTCATGTTGATATGCAAATGTTGTAGTTTGGGAGGCCATATGTCCTGAATCCATTTCCCATTGAAGTGTGCTCCCCAAGCCAAGTCCGAGGCATCCGTCGTTAGGATCTGACTCACCTCTGGTCGGATCACAGAGAGTCCCTTGTTTAGGTGACATTCCTGAGCCCACCACAAGAATTCCTTCTGGATGCAAGGTATAATCTGAATGACAGTGTCCAAACCGTGGCAGTGTTGAGTCCACACACTTTTGAGATACCATTGTAGCTTCCTCATATGCAGTTTGGCATTGAGAAGTACTAGAATGCAAGATGCCATGAACCCCAAGGCTTGAAGGACTGTCCTTGCAGTCAGCCTGGACATTACTGATAACTGCTGGAAGTATAGATGAAGAGTTCTTTGTTTGTCCGGGGTCAGAAATGCCATCTGAGAAGCTGTATTCAGTCTGACACCCAGAAAGCACATGTCCTGAGAGGGCACTAGACTGGACTTTATTTCGTTCACAGAATACCCTAGGCACCTTAAAACTGTCATTACATACTGGAGATGTTATAGTAACTTGTCTTTGTTTTGAGCAAGAATCAGGCAATCGTCCAGATAAGGATAAATTTGTATTCCTCTCTGTCTGAAGAAAGCAATTACAGGAGCCAGAACTTTTGTGAATACTCTGGGCGCAGTAGATAAACCAAAGGGCAATGCAGAGAACTGATAATGAGAAGTACCAGCCCGAAACCTCAGGAATCTCCTGCAGCTGGGCCTGATAGGGATGTGAAGATAGGCCTCTTTGAGATCCAGGGTTACCATCCAGTGATCTTTGCCTAGCATAGGCAGAAGTTGTTGTAATGTTAACATCTTGAACTTTGGAATGTCTAGGTAGGTATTGAGAATGGACAAATCCAGAATTGGCCTCCAAGTGTTTCCTTTCTTTGGCACTAGGAACAGATGGGAATAAAAACCTAGGCCTACTTCTGACGGAGGGACCACCTGAATTGCCCCCATCTGCAAAAGTAACGAGATTTGCTCCTGAGCCTCCACCCTTTGTTGAGGAGGCACATCCGACATGCCTTTGAAAGGAGGAAAAGTGTGAAAATAAAACTTGTAACCGTGATTTATTATATCCAACACCCATTTGTCCTGGGTGACCAAATGCCAGTTTTGTTTGAAAAGTCCCAACTTCCCTCCTAGAGGAGCTGCCAGTAAAGAAGGGTCTGGCAGCGGAAGACACAGGTCATTGGGTCTGTTTACGAAAGGGCTGACTCCTGCCCTCACCAGAAGACTGTGCAGGAGAACTCCAAGTCCTAGGTCTAAAAGAACCCTGAGCATGAGCTCTGCCTCTACCACATCTAGACTTGCCCTTAGACTGATAATCCGAAGAAGGATAAGACCATCCTCTAGCAGGCCAATTCCTACTAAACTTAGGAGGATGCACCTGCATAAAATCCTTGACCGTCTGCATAGACTTAGCCTTATCTTCCATCTTTTTCAAAACTGATTCCACAGGAGGACCAAAAGTACTTCAGATTGAAGAGGAGCATCCAAAATCCGAGCCTTAACATGCTCTGACAAATTTTGATCCTTAAGCCAGGCATGTCTACGAATAACTGAACCTGTAGCAGCCACCCTGGATGAAGCCTGAAGAGCATCGAAACCACACTGCAAAGAATGCTTGCCAACTTGATCTGATGCATGAACCAACTCCTGGAGCTCCTTACACTCTATACCCTCAGATAAAGCATCCACCTTAGATTTCAATTGACCTAACAAAAAGTTCTGATACTTCAGCATATGAAATTGGCAATTCAAAGCCCTCATAGCTAACGTAGAGGAGGTGTACACTTTTTTCCCCCACCTATCTAAAGCTCTAGAACCTTTATCCAAAGGAACTGGATTCTTAGCCACAGAAGCCCTAATACCCTCAGGACCTTGAATAATAGTTTCTGGATCCGCTCTAGGACTCTTGTACAAATACTTATTTGCTTCTGAAACTCTGTAATATCTGTCCGGCTTAACAGGGGCAGGAGGCAAAGAATCAGGATTAAGGGAAGATTCAGAAAAAACATCCTGAACAACATCTAAGACAGGAGGAATAGCCAAGGGCCTATGTTGTGGCAGAAACAAAAATTCCCTAAGCCTTTTCCGAGAATCAGAAAAATCCTGACCTTCCCACTTAAAATGTTCCCTCATGGAATGTAAAGTCTCAGAAAAAGAAAAATCCTCTGGAGGAGAAGCAGAAGGACAGGAGTCCTCTGCATCCGAATCTGAATAAGAAGGGAATTCCTGAATTTCTTCAGCTGAGGAATCAGAGTAGTCCGAGGAATGATCCATTCCCTCTAAATCTGCCTCCACCCTAGGCCTCTTCTCTGGGGGGGGCATAGAACCCCTGATCAAAGTAATCAAGTCCTCCGCCATTTTCAACATATGCTTTTTAGGAACAGGGCCTTTCCTGGAGAGCTAGAACTATGACCAGGGCCAACCAGACAAGGTTTGGCCTTAGCATGGCCTGTAGCTACTGAAGTAGAAGGCCTAATAACCTTCTGTAAGGATGGAACTACAGACACCTGAGAAGCACCTTCAGCCGGGCCTAACTCCTGAGAGACCAACTCCTGTAAAAGTAAAGGCTCCCCCTGGGATTCAGCCGAACCCTCTGCAGGATCCACAGATTCAACTGGTGGCTCAGTAGAACCGGCGTCCGCAACGGACGACTCGTCCGGTTTAGACTTCAAAGATCTGTCTTTGCGCGTTTTAGCGGTAGCGGGCGTCGGGGGATCCGACGGCATGTTATAGTTACACCTTTTACCGAAAACAAGCCTGGCACAGTCTAATCTCCGTTTAATGGTGCGCTTATTAAATCTAGCACAAAAGCGACACCAGACTACGTCGTGCTCAGGCCCCAAGCAAGGAATACAGAAAGAATGATAATCCCTATGAGGTATCTGTTTCCCACAAGAAATGCAATTATTAACTTTTTCTGACATCCGGATAACTGAGGCAAGAAAAGATAAAGATTTCCCCAACGGGGTACTTAGCCCAACTTGGTCTTCGGTCTGAAACTCGAACAATGAAAATTTCAGAACGCCGAACGGCACTTGCAAACGCTGCTTCTGCTTCGGACCACGCGGCAAGAAAGACTGAGGATATGGCGTCGGTCATGCGCTTAAGTACTACTACTACTGACGTCAGCTCTAGGCGACAATGACCGACGCCAGCCCAGCTCTTTGGTATTCGGGCCGACCGAGGACGGCGGACTACCCACAGGTTATGACTGCAGCAATGTGAGACGAAGAAAGTACAGTTTTGTACCTACCATAAATGTAGATGTCCGAGAGGAATGCATCTGCAGTCATTACAAATGGGTTGTCCTGTCATCAGGCAGCCCTTCGGTCGGCCGGATTCCAAAGTCTGGGTCTGGCTTCGGCTGGTGTCGCACTTCACCCGACGTCATTGCGGCAGTTTTCGGGTATAAAGGCATCAGCCGACACCATTTTCCTCAGTGTTTCTTGCCCCAGATGCCAGGTGCCCTCTTGGTAGGCTAAATTTGGATAAATGCCAAAGTTTCCAAATAGTAGAGAGCAAACACACAAAATAAACATGTATGTACATATATACAAACAAATACACCATAATAGATCCCCCCCAAGCTAGCTGAAGATTGGTAAGTACCCTAGGAGTACCTCAGAGGGGAAGGAGGGTGGGTAATCCCGACTGCAGATGCATTCCTCTCGGACATCTACATTTATGGTAGGTACAAAACTGTACTATGTCCTTCAAGGATGCATCTGCAGTCATTACAAATGGGTAGAATACCATAGCTAAACTAGGGGAGGAGGAAATGAGAATACATTATGGTGTAGTCAGGATCCCTTGCAAAACAGCAGTGGCAAAGCCAACACGGGATCTAGAATATAGAGGCAAGTTATAATGCTTGGCAAATGTATGCACGGAGGTCCAAGTAGCAGCCTCTATAATGTCCTTGGTAGCCACTCCTCGTAAGAAAGCTGTGGTAGTGGCTGTGGCCCTTGTGGAGTGAGGCCTGATGTTCTCTGGAGTTTTCTTTCCATGGTAGGAGTAACAAAGTCTAATGCAATTTCCTATCCATTTGGAGATTGTCTGTTTAGAAATTGGTTTTCCTTCTTTTCCTGTTGCATAAGCTACCAGAAGCTGGTCAGTTTTTCTATTGTTTTTTGTCCTGTCCAGGTAGTAGTGTAATTGCCTGTGTACATCCAAGGTATGCAAGAGCTTTTCTCCCCTGTTCTGTGGATTGGGGTAGAAAGTAGGAAGGTGGATAGCCTGATTTAAAGAGACTCTGGATACCACCTTAGGCATAAATGTAGGATTTGTTCTCATGGACACTCTATCTTGATGGAAGATCAGGAAGGGCTGTGCTGCCATTAATGCTTGTAGTTCAGAGACCCTTCTTGCTGAAGTTATTGCCAGCAGGAAGGCAGTCTTCCAGGATAGGTATTGTAAGTCTGCTGTAGCTGCTGGCTCGAAAGGAGGCAGAGTCAGTTTTTCTAGCACAAAGTTCAAGTCCCAAGCTGGCAATGGAGGTTTCCTGGGAGGTTTTACATTTTTAATTCCCCTCAGAAACTGTCTGAGCAGAGGATGCGAGAAGACAGGAGGATGCAAGCTGTACTGTGCTGAAATAGCTGATGCATGTATCTTAATGGAGGAATAGGACAGGCCTGTGTGGTAGAGCTCAGCCAAGTACTCCAGGATGTTGGCTATGTTCACCGGTGTCACATCTTGCCCTTTTGCAGCACTCCAGATGAGATATCTTTTCCATTTTGCTGCATAATTCTTTCTTGTTGAGGGTCTATGAGCCTCCAGGATTATGTCCTTAACCCTTTGGGATAAATTTGGGTTAATTTCTGTCATGTAATGTTCCAGGCAGTTAGCTGCAGAGTTTTTAGGCTTGGATGCAGAATGTTGTAGTTGTTCTGTGTCAGCAGTAATGGGATCAGTGGTAGTTTCCATATTTGTTCCCTGGACATGCTCCTCAGTAGTGGGTACCAATGTTGTCTTGGCCAGTCTGGGGCTATCAGAATGATCCTCGGACGTTCCTCTTTGATCTTGAGAAGCACCTTGTGCATCAAAGGAAGTGGTGGGAATGCATGCTGTCAGGCTTTTCCAACTGAAAGATAGGAGTCCGCCTTCCAAGCAAGTGGGTGGTAAGTCCTTGTGCAGAATTTCTTCAACTGGTGATTGTATGGGGATGCAAACAAGTCTATGTGTGGTAATCCCCATTTTCTTGTGATGTCTTTGAAGATGTCCGGATGCAGCATCCATTCGTGGGCATCTGTTGTAGTTCTGCTTAATATGTCTGCTAGAATGTTTTCCTTCCTGGTACATAAATTGCCTGTAACTGAAGGTTGTAACCCAGAGCCACATCCCATAGGTCTAGTGCCAGCCGGCATAGGGGTATGAGTGTGTGCCTCCCTGTTTGTTGATGTACCACATAACTGTGGTGTTGTCTGTCCTTATCAACAGCTGGCCTTCATGGAGAAGAGGTCTGAATGCCTGGATTGCCAATTTTACTGCCATCATTTCTTTTAGGTTTATGTGCAGATGCAGTTGGTCTTGAGTCCATAGGTCTTGAATGCACTTGTCCATCATGTGTGCCCCCCAACCGAGGTCTGAGGCATCTGTCGTGATAGTTTGTCTTGGATGACTTTTGCTGAAGGGCAGTCCTGTGTTTGATTGACAGGCCTGAGCCCACCATAAGAACTCTTGCTTCAGGCATGGGATCATTGGAATTTTGGTTTCCAGGCTGTGCTTGTGCTGAGACCACAAATTCTTTAGGTACCACTGTAGCTTTCTCATATGAAGCCTGGCATGAGGGACCAGAATTATGCAGGATGCCATGAAGCCTAGAGCTTGTAACACTTTTCTTGCAGTTAGGTGGCTCTGCTTTGTTAATGCCAAGAAGTAGAGAGGAAGTTGTTCTTTCTTTTCTGCAGTTAGAAATGCCATTTGTTTTGATGTGTCCAGTTCTGCACCCAGAAAAGTTATTATTTGGGATGGAATCAGCCTTGACTTTTTTGTATTGACTGTGTATCCCAGGGCTTGTAGCAGATAGATGACTCTTTGTAAGTCTTCTGTTAATTTGTTTTGTTGTCCGCTTGTATCAGGCAGTCGTCCAGGTAGGGATAGATTTGAATTCCCTGAAGTCTGCAATGAGCGATTACTGATGCCAGGCATTTCGTGAACACTCTGGGCAGTAGATAAGCCAAAGGGCAATGCTGAGAATTGATAATGCTCTGATCCTGCAAGAAATCTGAGGTATCTTCTGCAAATTGGTCTTATGGGGACGTGCAGGTATGCCTCCTTGAGAACTAGAGTTACCAGCCAAGACTCCTTGCCCAGCATGGGAAGAAGCTGCTGTAGAGTCAGCATTTTGAATTTTGGAACAATGAGGAATGTGTTTAGAGCGGACAGATCTAGAATAGGCCTCCATTTGTTTTCTTTTCTTGGTACCAGGAAGAGCCTGGAGTAAAATCCCTTCCCTTGCTCCATAGATGGTACCTTTTCCACAGCTCTCATTCTTAATAATTGAGATATTTGTTTTAGAGCTTCTGCCCTTTGAGTAGGTGGTAGGTTCGGCATTCCTCTCTTTCCTGGTAGAGTATGGAAATGGAACCTGTAACCTTGGTCTATAGTTTGCAAAATCCATTTTTCTCTTGTAATGCAGTGCCAGTTTCTTGAAAATAAGGTTAGCTTTCCGCCTAAGGGTGCTTCTAGTTGTTCCCTGGTAGGCGGTGCCACCGCCAAGTCACTGTGATTGAGTTGTTGTAGTGGTGGTGGCTGTGTCCGTGCCTCGTTGGTTGTTACCCTGCCACTGGCGACCCCTGTAGGCACCTCTGGATTGGTTTCTGCCTCTAGAGCCTATTCCTGCCTCTTTGTGCCTTAGAGGACTCCGGAAAGGACCAATTCTTGGAGGGCCAATTCCTGCTAAACCTTGGAGGTTGAACTTGTAAGAAATCTTTTACTGTTTGCACAGATTTTGCTTTCTTCCATCTTTTTCAGAACTTGCTGTGGGGGCACCAAATAAATTGACCTTGTCCATAGGTGCATCCAAAAGCTTAGATTTGATATGGTCTGGTAATGCCTGTTCTTTCAACCATGCATGCCTCCTGATAACTGTGCCCGTCATGGCTGATCTAAAGGAAGCCTCCAGTGCATCATAGCCACATTTTAAAGAATGGTTACTAACCTGCTGAATGTTATGTAACATTTCTTGAACATACTTTTTATCTAAAGATTCTTCAGAGGACAGCTTTTTAGTTAACTGGTCAAGCATAAACTCTTGATATTGAATCATATGAAATTGGCAGTTCAAAGCTCTAGCTGACAAGGTAGCAGAGGTGTAAACTTTTTTACCCCATCTCTCTAAGGACCTGGAATCCCTTTCAGAGGGGAGGGGGTTTTTAGAAGTAGCAGCTGCTACAGCTTTAGGGCCCTGAGAGACAGTCTCAGGATCTGCAAAAGGGGCCTTATATAAGTGGTGATGAGTGTCCGGGACCCTGTAGTACCTATCTGGTTTAGCAGGAGCCGGAGGTAAAGTATCAGGAGAAGTGCAAGCATCATTAAATGCATCATCAACAACAGATAGAACTGGAGGAATAGCTAAAGGCCTATGCTGTGGTAAGTGTAGAAAGGTCCTAAGCCTTTTTCTTGAGTCTGAGAAATCTTGGCCCTGCCACTGGAATTGTTCCCTCATAGCATGCAAGGTTTCCCCAAAGGAAAATTCCTCAGGAGGAGAGGCTGAAGGGATGGACTCCTCAGCATCGGAGTCTTCGTAAGGAGAATAAGAAGCCTCAAGAGGATCTGAGTGTTCTGAATCATCAGAAGAATCATCTGTGGCTACTGGCTCAGGGGGCTCTGCTCTAGGTCTCTTTTCTGGAGGAGGGAGAGAGGCCCTGTCTGGATGAGGCTGGGATCCACGGATTAAAGTGATGAGATCCTGTGCCAAAGAAAGCATATGGGAGCTGGTGCTGGGCCTGTGAGAGGGGGGCTTTGCAGCCACTGGTTTGGAAGTTTTGGCTGCTTTAGCCCTGGCAAAGGCCTTAATAGACATAGCTGGAGGAGGCCTAGCAGCTCCACGTGCAGGAGTAGAAATATCTAGAGGGATGGTGTCTGATAAATCCTGTGAAATCGCAACAGAAGGCTGGATTTCAGAAGCCATTTCTACCAGAATAGAAGAGGCCTCGGTAGAAGGCAAGTTATCGGCTGAAGAAAGAACCGCTTGCTCGGTTTCGGCCGAAACCGAGACACTCGTGGTTTGCTTGGCCGTGGTTTCAGCCGAAACCGCGGACTGTGAGTGTCGGTCCTTTTCTTTGCGTTTTTTAGTTATTTGCATAGTCGGAGGATCCGACGGCATAATGTAGGCAAAATCGGAGCCGAAAATCTGTTCAGCAAAGTCCGAGCGACGTCTCAGCGTCCGCCGGTTAAAAGAAGCACAGGCTAGACAAGCTGCTACGTCGTGGTCTGGGCCTAAACAATGTATGCAATAGGAGTGGAAATCCTTATGAGGTATTTGTTTCCCACAAGTTAAACAGTTATTAACTTTCTCTGACATCAGCTGAGGCAAGAAAGAGTCCCCAACGGGGTACTTAGCTTTATAGAAGTCTTCGAAGTAGTATTCGGTAGTAGTAATCTCTGGATCTGACCGACCGGCACTTGCGAACAGCTTCTGCTTCGGGCGCCACGCGGCAAGAAAGACTGAGGAAAATGGCGTCGGCTGATGCCTTTATACCCGAAAACTGCCGCAATGACGTCGGGTGAAGTGCGACACCAGCCGAAGCCAGACCCAGACTTTGGAATCCGGCCGACCGAAGGGCTGCCTGATGACAGGACAACCCATTTGTAATGACTGCAGATGCATCCTTGAAGGACATCATCTGTTTCTTTGATCTCAGCACTTGTTCAGAAAAAAAAAAAAATTTCATCTGCTTTTACTGTACTTGTGTTTCTAGCTACTTTTTTTTTTTTTTTTTACTTTTGCATCATCTTAAAAGTACTCAATTGTATTTATTACTGCTTGGTGTAACTCATTCTAAGCCTTTTGGTTTAAACACTTGGGCTTCGGACCAGTTGTTTTGCACGGAGAGGGTTTGTGGTCTGCACTGTAGTGGCAGAACAGGTAGCTTACATCCTTCTAGGTTGGGAACTGCTGACTGAGGGCTCAGTGTCTTATTCTAAAAGTGTATTAATTCTGGTTTAAGCACTTGGGCTTTCAGGCCAGTTATTTTACATTAAGAGGGTTTGTGGTCTGCACTCTTGTGGTAGGAGAGGCTGGACTCTGCCCTTCTGAGCTGGGGATTTCTGGTTGAAGGCTTATAGTGCATGCATATCTGAACTGCTTCTTACTGAAGTTGGTGCGCCTTGTTTGCTGTGGCATAGACTGGATTCGGGCCTGCTGGATCTAGCTTTGTTTGTGTAACTTGAGCACTAATCCAGGCATTCTCTAAAGTATTCAATTGTATTTATTACTGCTTGGTAGTAACTTGATTAAAGTGCAGCTATCATTCCAAGTCTTTTGGATTAAGCACTTGGGCTTCAGACCAGTTATTTTACATTAAGAAGGTTTGTGGTCTGCACTCTTGTGGGAGAAGATGCTGGACTCTGCCCTTCTGAGCTGGCAATTTCTGGTTAAAGGTTTATAGTGCCTGAATATTTGAACTGTATCTTACTGAAATCGGTACACCTTCTTTGCTGTAGCATAGACTAGATCCAGGCCTGCTGAATCTAGCTTTGTTTATATGCTTGTTGTTTGTTTGCTTGTTATTTCCCTGGAACGCTAATTCCACCTAATACGCGGCTTCTCAGCGCTTCTGTGGATCACTAGTGATGTCTGCATTGCTTACTGTACTTATTTCCTTGTTTCACTTGAAAGAAAGTTACTGTTTGTCGTTTTTGCATTTAAGTTACCTGTAACACATTGCACTTAAGTTACCTGGCACTTGCTCACTAAAGCAATTATATAAGTCAGCACTAAAAACTAAAAGCACTACACCCTCACTCCCCACTGGCCATGGTTTTCAATTATTAAGGAATTCCCAATATTATTCTAGCACGTCCAAAGGTCAGTTGTCAATCTCCTCTCTGGTCCAGCTGGTGAATCTGGGAATCTTGAGGCAATGTTACAACTGCCTCATGTACACAGACAACCCTCTCCTCCTCCCAACAAATTCCAACACGTGAGAGATGCAACCACATAGCCAAACTGGAGGCTAAGCTCTCTCAACTCAGTACTGGCATAACCAGTCAGGAGGAGAAGGAAACCACACTCACTACAATTCCAGTCTCACATAAACCTACTACGACAGCAAACCAAACACATAATCACACAAAAACATACTCGGAGGCTGTAAATAAAGATCTGCCGAAGCAGCAGAGACCTCCAAAGCAGACATCCAAGCAGCCGCTACCCCAAAACAAAACACGTGCAACACATCTCACAAAGCCAGTGTGCCGAACAGTCACAGCCCTTAAGACTAAACAACACACCTGATACACTTGTAATAGGTGACTCTATCGTCAGGCATACTGACGTCCCGCTCACCAGGCTGAACAAGGAGAGGGTCACAGTGAGCAGCCTGTCGGGCGATAGGATCCGCCAGATAACACAAGCACTCAGGTCACTCCAAGGCAAGTACAAATATGACTCAGTCATTGTCCATGCTGGTGTGAATGACCTGAGACGTACCTCCCTGGACTACATGAAGAGACATAAAGGAGCTCTCTGAGCATGTAACCCAGGCCGGTATGACCCTGACCTTGAGTAGCATCTTACCCTCATCAAGAATGATGCCACAATATGAAGACAAGATGATCAATTTCAACAATTGGCTTAAGTACTGGTGTCATTCAAAGGGGATCCAATGCCCGTCAGCTTGGGATGATATGCTCGACAAGCCACGATGCTTCGCTAGGGATGGCTTGCACCTGTCACCCCTGGGCTTTCAGATATTGGCAAAGGCTCTTGCTACCCCCATAGTGCCTTTTTTAGGCAAGGCTCAAAAGACAAACTCACCTCCATAGGTATCACAAGGGATAAGAAACTAAGAGTAATGCTACTCAATGCCAGAAGTCTAAACCTCAAGATGCACGCACTCAAAACTCTCCTTAGCATGGAGAACATAGATATCTGTGCAGTAACAGAAACCTGGTTCAGGGCTCCCGAGAGCACCCCAGCACTACCAGGTTATACCTCATACCATGCTTTTTGGCCCCAAAACTTGGACCGAACCACAAAAGGAGGGGGAGTATTGATATTCAAAGATACCCACACCTCCAGGTTGGTGGCAAAGCACGAAGCATCAGAGACTATCCATGTGCAACAGTGGGTAAAACTGCCTTCCAGTTTATAGCCTGCTACAGACCACCCTCCCAAACCCAGGAACCCCGCTCGGCCTTCCTGAGAACACTGGAAAATATGAAGGTCTCTCCAAACACCATTTTATTGGGCGACTTCAACTACCCAAACATAGACTGGGAGCATTACTCTAGCTCCAACACCCTAGCCCAAAGGTTCCCAGAATTTATAAACTCAAATGCTATGGAACAACTTGTTACCACTCCCACAAGAGGGGAAAACATACTGGACCTGATCATCACCAACATGGGGACTCTATGCTCCAGACCAGAAGTGTATCCCTCACTGGTAAGATCAGACCATAAACTAATCTCACTGGATATTCACATCCCGACCCCACCCCCTGCCCAGAAAACCACAGTGAAAAACTGCTCTAAAGCAAATTTCACACTCCTCAAAACTGAGGTGGAATCCTTCAAAGCCCCCGGGCCTGTGGAAAATACGGCCCAGACCGCAGAATCCTTTATAAACACATTCTATGAACACCTTCAGGAATGCATGGATCATGCGATCCCAAATAAAACCAAGACCCAATCCTCCAAAGGCAGACGTCCTATCTGGTGGACCCAGCCATAAACAAACTATACAATAGAAGGAGGAAGCTACTAAACGATAGAGCAAAATCCCAAAAAGGGAAGGCATCACTGATCAGTATTAGCAAAAAACTACGGGCACACATAAAATTGTGTGAGGCCAGCTTCGAAAGAAAAATTGCACAGGACACCAAGGATAATCACAAGGCTTTCTTTAGTTATGTTAGGAACCTGGGTGGGAATTCCCAGATATGCTCAGAATTAGTCCAAAATGACAAAAAATACACCGAACCCACAGACATTGCCAACATCCTAGCTGACAGGTTCAGCGCAAACTTCTCCCCCCCCCCCCCAACAAAAGGGCAAATATCTATCCCAGCAGAGTGCTGCCCCCGACATCTCAGATGCTCAGGTAAGAGCCGCCCTCTCCAAAGCAAAAAACACAGCATCAATGGGACCAGACGGTGTCCCGGGCTGCATCCTACATGAACTCCAAGAAGTGCTAAACCCAAACATAAAACTACTGTTCAATCTCAGCCTTACTACAGGATATGCGCCCAAAGAGTGGCGTACGGCAACAGTGGTCCCTCTCCATAAAGGTGGTGCCTCAACGGATCCTGGAAACTATCGCCCCATAAGCCTGACTAGCTTGGTCTGCAAAGCTATGGAAAGGATCATCATGGACCTCATAAATAAAGATATTGGGGACCTACAAACACTGGATCCTACCCAGTTCGGCTTTGTTAAGGGAAGATCCTGCCTCTTAAACCTGGTTGATTTCTTTGAAACAGTCACCAAGGCCATTGATGAGGGGAAGGTGGTCCACACAGCCTACCTGGACCTCGCAAAAGCCTTCGATACAATACCTCATTCGGGCATTATAGATAAGCTCACCAGCTTAAATATAAACCCCTATGTCACTAGATGGATTGCAAACTGGCTCAAGGACAGAACCCACATGGTTAGAATTGCTGGAGCCATGTCAGACTCCAAATCAGTTACAAGTGGTGTCCCACAAGGCTCAGTCCTGGGACCTCTCTTGTTTGGTATATATTTCTCGGAGGTACAGGCCAACACGGAAGGACTGTGGCTGACCAAGTTCGCAGATGACTGCAAACTGGGCGCCATAATCGACTCTCCAGCCGACACAAGCATCCTCCAAAAGGGCCTCATAGAAACAGACAACTGGTGCCAGAGCCATAGCCTCAAGCTAAATGCCAAAAAGTGTATAGTCATCCCCTTTGGCAAGAACAAAGTGCCCACAAATTACCACAAAGGTGGTAATCCATTAAGTACAGAAGTAATTAGGGACCTGGGGACCCAAGTTGATAGCAATCTCTCATTTGACAACCACGTGGCCAAAGTGGTTAGAAAAACATTTTATATAGCCCACCTAATCATGAAGGGATTCACATCTAGATCAGGGGACGTCATCGTGCCTCTTTACTCATCCCTCATCAGGCCCATAATTGAGTACAATGCCCCTTTTTGGGATGTACCTTACCAGACACCTGCAGCAACTGGAAAGACCCCAAAAGTACCTCACCAAGAGGATCAAAGGGCTCAAACAGATGCCATATGCTGCCCGGTTAAAGAAACTCCAGCTCTACTCAGTGGCATACCGCCTGTTCAGGGGCGATCTGTGCGTGACGTATAAAGCCATGTCCAACCCGGAATTAATGGACATGCTGCACCTCAGAAAATCCAAATCCCATCGAGCTACGCGCTCGAGAGACTTGAACCTCAGCACTGAAATAAATAGGACATGCTGGAGGGACAGATTCATAACCCAGAGGCTCCCTTCACTCTGGAATAAAATCCCAGTCCAGGTTAGGCAAAGTCCCTCACTGACTCTCTTCAAGATGAATCTTGATGAGTGGATGGGAGATTGTAGGTTTACCCCGGGTATCACTTCTGTGTCACTGTTAGACAGAGGCACAGTATACTAACCTCGAAAAAGGGCATAGCAAAATAAATTTAAAATGGGTGGCGAAAGCCAAACACATTCTGGCTAGGCTTATAAATGCCCTAGGGCAGATAGCCTAGTATGAACCTATGAACCTATGAAATGTTTACTTGGGCCTTAAAGAAAGCCAAAGTAAAGCAGTCAATTGAAATCACAAAGGGTGATAGGGCTCTGCATCAGAGCTTGAAATGTAAAATAACTGATGCTTCACTGTCCAGACCAGAATCTAAAATGTTGGTTAAATTTTATAATCTGTTCAAAGCTGATAAAGAAGAGGCCTTCTCTAATTTGACAACCATTTTTTTTACAAGATGTTCTATGTTAGAACATCTAACCTCAGCTGAAGGAGAGAAAATCCTAGACCACTTCAACTTCTGTTTCTTTTTAGCAAGTAACTTAAGAGCTGTTGAGGTCAAAGTACCCCATGATTTTGACAGTGATTGCTTTGGAACTGAAGAATCTGAACGTCTAGATGCCAAAGTACAAAGGATTCAGCTTCAGCAGACAAAAACTTCTGAAAGATGTAATTTAAGCTGATCCAAACTTTGCCTACAGACAAAAGAAAACTACCAAGAGACTGGGCACTTAACAGCTGTTTTCTTCTCTCAAACAAATGGAGTATTCCTTGTGACAGTCCAAGAGAGGAATTTTCTACCCACACGGCACTTGAGAAAATCTCAGTCCATCTGATGAAAAGCAGCCACCCATAACACAATTAATTTATGGGGAAAAACATAAAAGCAAACAGAATAAGGTGAAAACGAAGGTCTAGTCACCAAAAGAATGTTGCCTGATAAGAAAATTCAGTTCTACCAAAATAAAGTCCTACAAAAAATGAAGTTAAAAAAACTGAACTGTTTTAATAAAGTGATGAAATATGAGGCTATAGGAAATACAATAAGTTTCTAAGGCTACTAAAAGAATTAAATGAGGAATTAGGAGTAAGATCATGAAAGGATAACATTTTAAACGGAGACCTTCACAAAACTGTTTTAGAAAAAGAAACATCTCATCTCCAACACGCTTCTCTTTGGTACCAGAAACATTCTGGAAAAAAAAAAATACAAAAGAACAACTTTCCCTTTAAGAGAAAGAGGAACAGATTCTATTATCCCCAGAGTTTGTAAATGCTGAACAGGAGTGAAAACGTGCAATCTGATGGATAAGGAGTAATTCACTGAAAAGTAGGAAGGGACTCCCGCTACCATCTGTATCTTTCACATTTCATTTTCAGAACCCATTTGTCCAAGATGATCTGTCTTGACACAGAGGGAGAGATTTTGTGTGAGATTTAAAGGCTTATGGGGGTGCACTCTGCAGAAAGTCACTCAAACTGGTCAAATTGTCCTTGTTTTTAGAGGACCAATTCTCTCTTTAGTCGCATTCCTTTTCTTGGATGTCTGCTTGTTAGACGCTTGGTGTCTCGGCTTATTTTTCTTTTATAAAAAGTTGTAAAAGTGGGTGTAAAACCTTTAATAAATTTGGAGAAGGAAGGCTTTCTGAGTGAGCCAATTCAGTTTCCCCTTCTAATCATGCTTTTTCAAGAACTCAGCCAAACTCCACTTCTCTATCTGAAGGAGAGTTTAAAATTTCAGCTGTAACGTCCTCGGGTATATTTTGTGTACATGACAGAGCAAATCTTAAGTTCATAGGTGTTTACTAGGCTAATGACAAGGGCCTTTTTAAGCCTAGCCATGCATCCCAAATCTCTGACAAGTTTTGATACCCTTGATAAGTGCAAGCATGGGCCTGGGAGACAAACTATTTACAGGTTACCAGTGCCCATTAGAGACATAGGTGCCAAACCAGGATGAATTTTTTCATAATCATTTCAGTAGAACTACACTGGAGAAGGCATCAGCTAAATCATACGCACACTTCAGGGACTGTTTAGTCACCAGAGACAAGCGATAAGATTACTCGGAATATTTTTATCAGAAGAGACAAGTGGCTATAATGTTCCTCATTCTTACAAGAAGAAAAGTATAAACTTTAACATAAGCTGCCAATTAAGAATGCTAATAAATAGCAAAACAGTATACCCCCCCCCACAGATCCATCAGAAGCTTTCCCATCTTTATCAAAGGGAGAAGGATTAGCTTTTGCCAGATGCTTATCAGCAGCAGGGGTCAACAAAGAAATCAATTAAAATAAAAATGTATATGACCGAGGAATTTTATACACCATCTCCTTTCTTAGGGGCAGCAGGTTTGGCTGCCAAGCAAGTTACTGAGGTAGAATAAACACATGTTCCAATGCTGGAAGAACAGGAATGGGTTCAGGAAATCCTAGATGCAATAAATTATATTAAACTGTTCAAGAACAGTGGAATATCATGCTTCCACTGAAACAAATGGTTCATTTCAGCATATGGTTTCAGTAAGAAAATTCTTCTAAGGGACTACCAGAAGAAACGCTCTCTTCAGAATTGGAATCTGGTACTGCATGAGAGAAAGCAGTAGTTCCCACAAAATCAATTTCCTTTTCAATACACTGATAATCTTAAAATAATTCAATTTTTTCTTAGCAGTAATACCAGAAACAGAAAGGCCAACTAAGCTAGCAAATCACTCCTCTCCAAGTTTAGACAAAGGGGAAGACGCTTAAGAAATTCCTGTTAAAGGAACAGAAGGTTTTAGATGCAGACCAACTGAGGCATCCCAAAATAAATACAGAAGCATACCATGCTCCAAGGCCCACAGCAGTGATCCTCCCCTATCCACCAATGGAACAACCATAGAGGATATGTCTAACATACAGTCCATGCAGGGAATACACCAGAGAGAGCCTAGGAAAAAGATGAATGGTCTGAGGAACCAGAAACGTCCTTTGCAGAGTCACCCATCTGAGGCTAAAATAAATTACTAGCCTGTTGCACGGGCAAAGGCTGTTGGAAATTTTCTTCTTTTTCTGGCTGGAAGGAAGGATTAAGGAATCAGTAAATTGTTCCATGGTTAAGGCACAGTTGATGCCTGAAGCCAAGGTACGACCATCAGCAACAATCTATAAAATAGGCAAGTATTTTAAAAAGTAGCTTTTTTTTCCACCAAGGCACTGTGAAAAGCACTTTAAAAACACTTCCAGCCTTCAAAAGTAATTTAAACACAAGTTTTACTCAGGAAAAACAAATAAAGTTACTGAAAAAGTCACATGGCAGTCCATAAAACATGTTTCTCTGGTTTAAATTAAACATTTTCACATAATAAATTTAAACTTAAGAGTGAAGTGGAGGCTTTTTCACCAAAGGAAGCGCATCTTCCCAACAACAGAAAACCACTAGCACACCATCAATCACGGATGTCAGCAAAAGGAGCACACTCTGGCTGCAGGCAAGCTCTGAAGGGCACCAAAACAGGTTTATTTTATTCAGCTCTGCTTGAGCTGATATTTTAGCAAGTGGAAAGTGCCCTAAAGCTCTGGAAGCTGGATGGCTGGTATATCCTGTGCAGGATATAAACCCATATAGCTAAAGCTACAGCAGCAAAGACCAAATGAACATCACTGGTTGTTTTCTCGTCACATACTTCTTAAATGTGGCTACAACCCTTTCTACTTTCTGTTGACAAAGTCTTTATCCTAAAAGCTTTTGTGCTCTGCAGGTATAAGAGTTGCACAACAGTAATGTTTTAATTCATGCATATTATCCAAATACTACATTATTTTCTGTTTAGCATTCTGCAGTTGCTCCTCCTCTTGTTCTAAGATTCCCCTTAGTCTGAAATACACGACCTTTAACCCTTCTAAATTCGCATCATTTCTTTCCTATAGTATACACTTTTAAATTTTAAATTTCATTTTCATTTAATTTTATGTCCGTCTCTCATCAATTGTCCCTTAAGAAGAAATATCAATGTTTAAATTCTCAAACCATTTCAAACTACCCATTCCTTAATTTCCCTTCTTTTTTTGAGTTTAGCAAGAAGGCATTGATATCTAATTTTTCCTTCATTACCCTGCATCTTTATCACAGTTATCACTGTATGATGTGAAAGAATGGAGGTGTCAAAGCTTAAAAAATTTTCCTATCTAGTCTGGCTCACTTTTTGTGCCTTGAGGAATAATGTGAATTTAGTAGTAGGTAATCTGGCAGAATTTAAACATCTTCCACAATACATATTCTCATATATTTCTTCAGAAATCTACCCTCTTTTGTTATAGTGGCCCTTCTGGGTTCCCCAATACATCATCTCTATTGTAAGAGAAATTCCAGTCCCCACCCAGAAATACTTCCTGCTGAAAGCTGATTTAGCTTAAGATAATTTTGGGAGAAGTACAGTTGTTTAACAACTTACCATAGCAGTAGACGTCCTACTAATCACTGCTGAATTATTCCAAACTATTGGGTTATTGTACCAATAACCTGGATGACAGGCTGAGGTACCAAAGCCCAAACATTCCATAGAGCCCCAATGTGTGATGTAGGACCTAAACCCATGAGTGTACGGGTATATAAGCAGATGTAGGAATGTGAAAACCTCAGACTACCTTAAAGCTAGGAGACCTGGACACAGAGGATACAGGATAGGTAAAAGGTCAGGTAAGAAGGGAGAAGACAGAGAATGGCTTCCCTTTGGTATATGACAAGGGTAAAATCTAGTTAAAGATATAAGGGGGATGGACTGGTGGGAAGGAATACTGCAACAGTGATCAGCGTGACATCTACTATTATGGTAAGTTCTTACACAACTGTACTACGTCTTTTCTTAAATCACTTCTGCAGTATTCCAAACTGCTGGGCGATTCCTAAAGCTTAGTAAGTGGTACGGGTGATTGGATCAGTCATAACAGAACTATCAATTCAGACTGAAGTGACCTGGCAAAGGAGCCTATGGATCTATGATCTATAGAAAGTATCTACCCTGTATTGTCTAGTAAAAGTATGTATAAAAGACTTAAGTTTCTGCTAAGACTTAAGTTTCTGCTTCTAGGATAGCAGTCAATACCTTTGTAAAAGCTCCATGGGAGGCCATTGCTTTAACGGAATGTGCTTTACAGAAGGCAAAGATTACTCATTGTGAGTGCAACAAAAGGAAATGGACTTGGAAAGAAATCCAATTAGCAATACTCTTGTTTAGAAACCAGGTTTCCCCAACTTGGCTTCTTGAAAGGAAACAAAACAACTGGTCAGCCTTGTGAGTGCACTTGGTTTTATCAAAGTACAATCTGAGTGGCCTGTGTACATCTAGAGAGACTGCAGAATTCTCCCTCCCTCCCTTGTTCTGGGGGTTAGGGGAAAAGCAGGAAATTTAATGGCCTGACTGAAGGACAGCTTACTGACCACCTTGGGCATAAGTGAGGGGTCGGCCCTCAGAGACACTGTCCTTATACAAAATAAGGAAAGGAAGGGATGCCATCAGGGCTTGGAGCTTAAACTCCAAGCTGAAGGAAGGGTAGCTAGAAGTACGTTTTTCCATGTAAAAAATTTGAGAGAGGCAAAAGCTGCTGGTTCAAAGGGAGATAGAGTGAGCATTTCCAGGACAAAGTTAAGGTCTCAAGAAGTAAGACTAGCTCTACTGTTAGGTTTTAATTGAAGGACACTGTTTCATTGCCAGCCTGTAAAGATATTGGTCTAGGGATAAACATGTACAAATGGCCTATAGGTGTGCCTAAAAGCTGGTCTTGCCTACTCCTCAATTAAAGCAGTTTTCACAAATAAAAGATAGTAGAACCCCAGATTATACAGGGTCCTGTTTTCTAGCATGACACCAGATAGTCTCTTGTACAGCAAAATGGAAAAGGTTTTCTAGTGGCAGGTTTCTTTGCCTCCAGAAGAACGTGGAGCACATCCTAAGAAAACTGGTGTCAGAAAGGGTTGCAAATCTCATCATCCATATTGTCAGGCTGAGAGATGGTAGACTGGGATGAAGCAGTGAGCCTTTGCATTGTGTGAGCAAGTCCACTCTGTGGGCTAAACTGGGGTGATGACATCTGGCTAGGGGATAGAGGAGGAACTAATGCTGAGCCAAAAGAGAGTCACCAGCAAGATTTTTGGATCATCTCTAGACATACAAGACCTTGAGCGAAAGTAGCAGACAAGGGAAGTCCTAAAAGAAACCTATCTTTCCAAGGAAAGGACTAGCATCCATCCTCCATATCTAACAAGGAGTCCTGGAGCAAAAACTGCTGTAGTTGTCTTGTAGAAGGAGGCAAACAGGACTATCTGTGGATTATCCCTTTTGTGGACCATGTCTAGGAAGACTTCTCTGTTCAACATTCATTTATGAGAGTCTTCTCTTGATCTGCTTAGAATGTCTGCCAGGATGTGGTCTCGACAGGGAATGTAAACTGCTTGGAAGAACAGGTTTACTTTTATGACCAGTTCCCAAGCTAGAAAAGGCAATCTGCATAGCTGACAAGACCTTGTCCTCCCTTCTTTGTTTATGTACTCCATGACCAAAGTGTAGTCTGAAAATTCTGAGGGGACTTTGAGACAAGTACGGCCCAAATCAGAGCCTGACCTCCTTCAGAATGAATAGTTCTATCCTATAACTTGGTGGCCACTGTCCCTGAACTCTCAGGAAGCGTGTGCATGCCCCCTAGGCTTCATCTGAGGCAAATGTGTTCATGTCCTCTTGAGGTATCTGTAGCTTGAATGGGAAGCCTGGGGTGAGGGTCACCTGTGATACCCACCACTGAAATTCTCTTTAGAAAGAGAAGTGGGACCTGGGTGAAGAGGATGAGAAAGCTGAAACCAGATGGATTTCAGGTACCACTGAATCTTTCTCATACGGAGTCTGGCGAATGAATTCCAGGGGTCTTGAGAACCTCATCTGCAGTGCAAGTTTGAAGGGACACAAGAGACAGAAAATTGTCCAAGAGGCTCTGTACTGTGTGTGTAGTGTAGGCCTGCAGGAGTTGAATGTCCAATCTGCAGCCCAGAATGGCCAGGTCTTGGGTAGGATTCAGAGTGGACTTAAGTCGACTGTGAAACTGTCGCAATGAAGGAGGGATGTAATGAAGCTGAGATGCTGTAGCAGAATCTGCTGAGATGGTTCCTGTATGGAATACAGAGAGATCTGCAAAAGCAGACAACTGGTGCCAGGTACTTTATGAATACCATGGGGGTACTTTATGAATACCATGGGGCTGTAGACAATGTAAAAGGTAAAGCAGAGAAATGAGTGTGATGAACAAGCTTAAAATCTTAGAAATTTCCTGAAGGGAGGGCGGATGGGGATGTGCAAATGGGCATCCTTCAGATCTAAAGATACCACAAAGGCCTGAGAAGGGATGAAAGGCAATAGAGTCTGAAGTGACATTTTGAAGGAGGGAACCATGAGAAAGTTATTAAGAGCAGAAATCCAACACAAGTCTCCATTCTCCTTTTCTGGGTGCTAGAAAAGGCTAGAATAAAACCCTTTTCCTATGTACTGTTGTGTTACAGGTTCGACTGCACCCTGGTCAAGCAGAGCTTGTATGATAAGAGATAGGAGGCTCATTTGATTTGTGTGTGTGTGTGTGTGTGTGTGTGTGTGTGTGTGTGTGTGAGGGGGGGGGGGGGTGGAATGCCTTTGAAAGGTGAAATTTCCTTCTTGTAACCCTGCTGAGTAATGGAAATGACCCATTTGTCTGAAGTTATGCGCCATCAGTTTTAATGAGATAAGATTAGAGAAATGGACTGACAGAATGGGGCAGCAGGAGGAAGAAAGTACGTAAGCTGATTTGTCTGGAGAGTGAGGCCTCTCAGGCTTAGAATCCTTACCCGATTTATCTTGATATCTTTTTCTAGGCATTTTCTTACCCTTTTGTCACGGTCTAGACTCCTTGTGAAAGAAGGAGGCGAGCACAGCCAGGTAGTTGTTCTGATACCTGGGGACAGAACTAATGAAAATGTGTCTGCAATCTTTCATAATTTTACCTTCTTCTTGACAATGCTTTAAACAGGTCGGCTACTTCAGGACCAAATAAATCCCTATTCAAATGTGAATCTAGTAGCTTAACTTTAATGTCCTCAGGTAAGGACCGTCAATGAAGCCATGTGTACCTTCAAATGACAGACACAGAAGCAACTGCTCTGGAAGAGGCTTCCACTGCATCATAACAGTACCTGATGCTATGTCTAGCAACCTGTAATGCCTACATGGCCTACTGCTTAATGTAAGGTGATTCTAGAGAAGACAATTTTATTCAAATGAGTAAGAATAGACATACATTTCGTCATTTGAGTCTGGTAATACATAGCTTTAAATCTGTAGTGGAAGCGATGTACAGTCTTTTTCCAAATCTATGTACCCTGCTAGGTTTATCAGAGGGAAGGGCATTAGCAGCAGGTAATAGCTTGGAGAGCTTGTCTACAGAAATAGAAAAGGTAGGGAGATCTTCAAAAGGATTCATACAAAAGAATTTAATAAAATCTATCATGTCTTTTAGGTTTGGGGATTGAGAATCAAGAATACAGGATGTACAAACAATGACATTCAGAAAAGCCTCCAAGACAGGATGGACAGGTGCAGACTCAGGTGTCTACCTTTAGCAAGTTGTACTATCTTTTTTTTTTTTTTTTTTTGGTCTGGGTTTCCACTCAAATGCTTTGGTGTTAGACATGGTTCCCCAAAGGATTTCTTCTACAAGAGAATCAGGGGATAAGGTATCATCATCAGAACCCACTTGGCCTGGGCATTAAGCTAGGGAAGGGTAGGCTTGAGGATGTTTGCCTGAGTCAAACACACTCCTCTTCCCTTTGAGGATGTCTCGAGAAGTCTGAGTAGCAGCAGTTGGACTAATGAATGGACTAAAGATGGTGGTGTGAAAGCCAAGATGGTCTTAAACAGGCCTTGGGAGAATTACATCCACTAGTTTTCCTGGGATGTCTGAGGACAGGGAACATGTTTTTTTTTTTTGTTTGTTTTTATTTCTTCTTCTTAAGACTGACATCAGCTTAAAAAGTTGTGGCAGACCTGATGTACCTCGATTAAAGACCCTGGCACTTCATCCTATATTAATATTTGTGGAATACCCTCAGGTCCTTAGGAAATAATGAGGTCCCCCTTCCCCTTAGCACAGCTAAGATCAGTCGCATTAGATATGCAGGAATCGGACAACACACTGGCCTTCTACTGAGCCACTGTAGTGGGAACCAGAGAAGCAGTTAAGCATTCCATGGGTTCTGAAACCTCAGCAATAGAGCAGTGTCCAACTGGTTAGTTGGACATTCAGGTTAAGGACTCTTGAATTTCTTCTTTGGAATCGGTGAGACTTCAAGTGGAAGGATCCACTATTTTAGCTTGGGCACAGCACTTAAGGTGCTAGGTCGCCAAGTGTTATGGGAAGACTGACACATACACAGGTTTTTGATGCAATTGATATTGCAATTTTTATAATTATGCTCTGCATCCAAGCAAGAAAGACACAGTGAGTGAAGATCCTTGTAAGAAATCTGCCTACCATAATCACACTTCACCCTCCTCGCCGACACCAAATAGTACTGAATCATCAAAACTACGAAAACAAGGAAGGTTGCCCGGGGGGGGGGGGGGGGGGATAAACAGCCACCATACATAGAAGACTGACAGATATGCAATCTGCATTCGGACTTGCATCAAAATAAGCAGGCATCTGAGCATAAAATCCTTGGACTACCTACCCTTATACCCACGGGCTTAGGCCACATGCTGAACGTATGGTTCTATGAAAGGTTTTAGTACCCCAGAAGGACAGCCAGGTTATTGTAGAGATGATAAAACAGTTTGGAATACTGCAACGATGATCTAAGGAAGGACATCAGCAGTTTCTGGTGGAATATAAATACATGCTAGAGTAATCCCCCTATCCTGCCAAAAAACCCTTACCACAGCAAATCTAACATTACTGTCCCCCCCCCCCCATCACTACTGGAGCAACTCTTGCAATCGGTATTATGCCCCTTTTCCTTAGTCCCTGGTATCCTGCTGACAAAAGATTTCAGGGTGGATTTTCAAACATAAATGTTTATTTCAATCCAAATGTGTGTCCTGCAGCACTGCTAGTTGCACCACACATTTCTTAATGCAATTAAATACTCTGTCTACAAATGTATAGCCAATTACATTTCATGGACACAGTAGCAATTATGGTAAGCTATTACTCCCACTTATATACATGACTGTTTTGAATAACTATTTCCAACGTTTAGCTTACATACATACACTAACATCTGGCAGGTGGAGCTCTTATGCAGTTGCTTTATCTCATTTCCATTTTAACCCATGACACACTGCAAGACTTTCTCCTTCAATGAAAATACTCAAACAAAACACTAAATAGATTTTCAGAACCCTCATCCGGTTTTAACTCGCGACAAAATGTGAAAAATATATACTATTTCAAAAAAATGAAGTTCACCCAGACCACCTACTCCCCAGATGAGAGTCGTTGGTCTTTATTGATAGCTACACCCACAGGCACTGCCAATTTTAAAATAACGTTTACCCATGCTAAAGCACGTTACAGCCTGTGTTCTCAATTACACTGACTGCAGTTTGTTCTCATTATTCCCTCCCAGATTTCAAAAACAGCTAGCATGCTTTTAGTAAACATTAACATTTAGCCCAAAGAAAAAGTGCATTGGCTACCTTTAAATAAAGAAAATAAGTTGTGAACTGTTAATACGTTGGTGCGTTTAAGTTAAGACTGCTGGTGAGGCAACTGTCCAACTTATTTACTTCCCACAGTATCAAACTTCAACTACCTTTCAGTGAACTGCTTGCCTATATACCTTTAAATATTACACTGTACCGGTTACATCTGTGTTCACAGCTCTAATGATTAATCATTTGCACCTGCAGACAGTTTGCCTCCAAGTACAAGCAGTTACTAAGGAGAAAAAAAAGATGGCTTTGCAGATGCATAAAAGAATATTTATAAATTTCACTCCAAGCACACTGTTCAGACATCTCATTGTTAACTGCTTGCACCTCTGGACCTAATCTCCCACTGAGAGTATTTGACAATTGAAAAAATGCTTACTGACTTTGCAAATGCAAGAAAACTACTATTTCCACACATTGCATCATTTTGTCTTATTTCTTAAAACCCATTTGCTTAAAAAAATTAGCAATGATGTTACTCTAGACTTTCACTTCTATACAAAGGGAAGATTATTACCTTAATTCTACACATAATGCAAGCAATAAACATTTAAAACCTGCACCCCAGCAGCCCTGATCATGGTACTTTAACTTTCCAGCTTTTCTTACTTTGTTACAGTATAGAGCCTGGGTACACTCCAACTAAGAAAAACTGCTTTCTTGCTTCAATATCTTAAGCATAACGGATAAGACTCCCAACTCATATTTAAAATACCCTTGACGGCAGTAGCCCAGTAATGTGAATGCTTTACAAAATTAAAAAAAATGATATAAATTACACGTTATGTAAACACTAATAAGCACAAAACTGTTCTAGTTATTTCTTCAGTTACTTGTGTCCTTTAAAACACCAAACTATGCTATATGCTTTAAACTTCACACACCAGTTTAAATCCAATTAAAAAAAATACAATCATTCTCATCCACGTCTTGCAAATCAATTTTTTCAATCATTAGCTTGATGCTTTACAGTCTCCCATGTATTCAATAACTTTACAATGTTGCTTGTCTTCTTCCTGATCATTTCCATCCCCCAACACCACTCTCTGGTTCATATAGTTCATATCCAAAGTGCTCCAATTAACTCCAGTGCTTTTTTCTGTCCCTCAAGCATTTTCCTTTGGAACAAATGAAAAGGCTTCATCAGCAAATTCTCTTCATGAACTTTGGTACTGTCAGGTGAATAATAAAATCCCCTTCTGCTTGCTGGCTCACTCTGCTAGCTAATCTTTTTTCCCCTTAGTCTATTCTGCAGTACAAAACATCTTTGATCTAAATGAGAAAAACAATATTTTGAAGACACCCAGATATAGCAGCTTGAATCTCGCGCCTCCATCTCAATATGCCCTGACCGCAGGGATAAACTAATCCTTTTCCACAAACTCTACTGACCCCAGTTTAATACTTCTTTCTGACAATTTTGTCAGGAACAATGCTTTCTGCTGGCATAACTGCATCTTTACTAACATGTCTTGGCTGCTTTCTTGTGTCCCTCAATTAGCAAATCCGGCTGTGATCACCAATCCAGTTGTTTATATGAACTTTCTTAAAATTAGTGCAGTCTATTCCTACCATCTTGTGTACAGAAGAAAATTACTACTTTGTGTGCTTTGTCTAACTCAATTTTTTAAACCATATTTCCTGAGAAGTCTCATTCATGCGAAGCAACATTTTTCTTCATTTCAACCTCAGATTTAGTTTTAGCAGCAGTCTGAATAACTAGTTAAAGCTTCTTCTATTTTTTTAACCTTTTGTTATTTTACTGTGTTTTACTTATTTTTAACAATTTAGGCTTTTGATTTTTCCTCTCAAACTTCCTGGAAACAGCTATTACATCAAAGGTGAAAAATTCAAAGGCTGGTCCGTCTGTGGCAGTGGAGCAGTTGCAACATGAACCTTTTAACACCAAGTGCAACTTTATTCTCCATCATAGGGAGAGGGGCCAACTTGTTTACAGCTTGCCTTCTGGTCTCCACTATGCTTCCCCCTTCTGGTCTCCACTATGCTTCCCCCATTTCCTCTAATAAGATTAAAGCAGAAAAACAGACTCCAAGGACAAAGTCCACCTTTATAGCTCCTTTACCTAATGGAGAAGCTGTTAGGTCTCCAACTTGACTAGATTTTTCTATTTCATCCATTCAGCAAGTCTCATCCAGATGCTCGCTCCGTCAAAAAAGAAACAGCATGGCATCTCTAGTTACTAATAGTAAAAAGACAGTTTACCTAGCAGTCCAGTACAAATTTCTTCATCCCAAACATCTTCAATTCAGAAGACGTGCAAGGATGAATGGGCTTGGTTTTTCAATTTAGGCTTCTCTCAAAGAATTCAGCATCAACCCTTCTATTCTTGGCTACTTTCACAAACCTTTAAGTCGGGCCCTAGCTATTCTTCCATCAAACATCCATTTAGCTGCCACCTCCAACTTTTATGCAGGACTATACGCCTCTTCTCTTCCCTTGTTTCCCCTTAAAGTCTGTAAAACCTTCTTATTAGAAACTTTTATATTCGGCCCCCATTACAGACAAGTCCTCCTGGAGGCTTAAGCTTCTTTCTGAAAACACAAACTTTTCTTCCATTCATACCAGTTTTTTTTTCTGTGGACCAAGTTCCTGTCCTGGAATATGCATTTTCTGGTGGCCATAAACTTCAGGTGGGAGATTTTTTGAGCTATGGGTTCATTTGCTAAAAACACCTTATTCAAGCTTTCATAAAGCTACAGCAGCACTTGGAACCAGTTCTAATTTTATGCCCAAGGTGGCCACAGAAAAATATCTAAACTAAGCTAATCTATCCATTTTCCTACCCAATTTTTTGAACAATGGTGAATATCTCCTTCACTGCATGGGCATATACAGGGAACTTGTATAAAGCCTTGTTTCTCTCTGCATAAAATTCAAGGATTACCAAACTCTTCATTTCTTCTGCAAAACAGAGTCTGGTTAAAAGGTTTCCAATATGACATTTTTCATGGGGTTACCAAGCTGCATAACTTTGTCATAAATATGGCAGAACTTTTGTAGTCACTCCAAGGGCCCATTCCACAGGAGTGGTGGTCATTACTACACCTGTGCCCATAACAATTCCCTGTATAATACCTGTGCAGCAGCTATTTAATATTCTCCTAACACCTTTAAAGGACATACAAGATGAATGTAATCTCCAAATCCAGGCACTCCTACGGGGTCAACATCATCTGTGGTTACCTTCTCATGAGGAATCTAACAGAATCTCCAATCAACTACATCCTGGTAGTTATGGAGGAAACACCTCTTCTTAAGAGATACAAAAGTTAAGTGATTACCATGACAGCTCTGTAAGAGTGTACATCTTCCGAACTCTTCAGTTCATCTGGTCTGGATTCTCTTTTCCTACTCTACACTACTGAAGCATTCCAACGAAAGGCCTGGACTGACGAGCATCCATGACAAATGATATCAAAGGGAGTAGGGGGTCCAAGCAACCTGGGAAAGATTTACCTACAGAGTGATTCTAATGGCTGCATCAGTTCTACTGGTTATGCAGAACAGACCCTCCTCTCACAAATCTGTTACTGTGATAAATATCACAAGTAATAAAGGAAAGCTGCATAATTTTCCATCTTATACCTTGTGAATGCTCTGTCATTTGAACACACGCTAGTCACTACAGATTCAGCATTACACTCCAATACCTACACCAGTTCTAAAAATGTTGATAACTGGTCCTCTTATTATAAATCTCAAACCCCAACTATCCAGCTGTGACTTAATACTGTTCAAATTAGTAGGGATACCAAAGTTAGAAATCTGAGCATTTCTGAATTTTAGCTACCACATTTCCCTGCCATCAAAGTACACTAAAACACCTAAAGTTTAACCAGGCTCCTAAAATATTTTGCCATGTTTTCTGCAATATGCTTATCAATAAAGAAAAAAAACTACATCTGCTGATCATTCATAATCCATACAGTGACACCACAGCACAGACAAAAAAAAAAGTGTCTACAAACAAGACATTACTGTTAAATTTGTGATGCCACAAACAGCATCACCATAGTAGCGTTACATCCTGGAATAGTCAGACAGGACTACTCTTATCTAGTTATATTTCCCATTAACAAATGCTTTCTACTTTCCTGCATGCAATTAGTTATTACTTTCGGTAGTAGTAGAGTAAAAAAAAATGAAATGTTCCAATGCTTAAAACAGAATCAGTTTAACGTCAAAGGAAATTTTTAATGTCAGGGTTTGATATTTTGGATAAGTGCTTAAACAACGATCCAATCAGATATGCAAGTTCAAACAGTTCTAACAAAAACAATGCATAATTTTACATACTATGCAAACAAAAAAAAAAGTGCAAGAATAGTGAAAAACAAGTTTCAGATTAAATAAGTGGAGGAAAGCTGGACAGTTTACAAAAGTTTAACAGCAGAAATTCAGTGCCAATACAGGAGGGGGTTAATAACACCACTGCACTAAATAACACATATTGATTACAGTGACAAAGCCTGAAGCTGATTAGCTATGTAGGACGTCTGACAGTGCTGGCATGCTGGGGAAAAGGATACATTGTAAATGGATCACAGCCACAACAATGGCAACCACTAGACTACTGAAGTGACCCTGCTACAAGTGGTCACATAAATAATGTGAGACACAATAAGGTGGCATACACAACACTACATGCATTCACACAAGCAACAAATCACCTCATAGCTGCAATCCATTCACTGAACAGGGAACAGATGACCAGGACACAATGGTGCCAACACAGTTAATCATACACATTGGGAGGAAAGTGGGAGCTGGGAAATATTAAGCACAAGAAAGTACAGTTTTGTACCTACCATAAATGTAGATGTTCGAGTGCTAATACAGCTGCAGTAATCACAAATGGGTTTTCTGCCGTCAGGCGGGTCCTTGGTCGGCCGAATTCCAAAGTCTAGGTCCGTCGTCGCTTTCTTTCCTGACGTCAGTGCGACAGGGGTATATAAGACACAGCCGACGCCATATTCTTCAGTCTTTCTTCCCCAGATGTCAGGTGCCCCCAGAAGGAATGCAATACATAAATTATATATAGTCAAGCAATGCAATATAATCAAAAATCAGTAGTTGCAAGCAAATACACCATAAAAGGATAACCCAAATTAGGTTGTATGAGGAGGTGTTAGCCACTAGGCCTTTACCAAGAGGGGAAGGAGGGAGGGAAACCTGTACTGCAGCTGTATTAGCACTCGAACATCTGCATTTATGGTAGGCACAAAACTGTACTATGTTCATCGTGCATACAGCTGCAGTAATCACAGATGGGTAGAATCCCAAAGCTACGCACAGGGTGGTAGGCACTAGGTGGAACTGGGAGCAGCCAGAATGCCCTGCAACACAGCAGTGGCAAAGCCTGCTCTAGTTTTGGAATATAAAGGCACGTGGTAGTGTTTTGTGAAGGTATGCACAGAACTCCAAGTGGCTGCCTCCAAAATATCCTTGGTAGGGACTCCTCTGAGGAAGGCTGTAGAGGTAGCTGTGGCCCTTGTGGAGTGGGATCTGATGCCTGTAGGAACAGGTTTGCCATGAAAGGAGTAACAAAACCGTATGCAATGGCCTATCCATTTTGAAATTGTCTGTTTGGAAATTGGCTTTCCTTGAGCTCCTACAGCATAGGACACAAAAAGTTGTTCTGATTTCCTGAAGGGCTGTGTTCTGTCCAAATAGTAACGTAGCTGTCTATGGATGTCTAAGGAATGTAGCAGCCTTTCCCCTTTGTTTTGAGGATTGGGGTAAAAGGTAGGCAAGTGTATGGCCTGATTTAAAGCTACCCTGGATACTACCTTAGGCATAAATGAAGGGTTGGTTCGTAGGGAAACCCTGTCCTGATGGAAGATGAGAAAGGGCTGCACAGCCATGAGGGCTTGTAGTTCCGAAACCCTACGAGCTGAGGTAATGGTCAGAAGGAAGGCTGTTTTCCAAGACAAATATTGCAAATCTGTAAAGGCAGCTGGTTCAAAGGGAGGTAATGTTAATTTTTCTAGAATGTAGTTAAGATCCCAGGCTGGTATTGGTTGTTTCCTTGGAGGTCTTATATTCTTAGCTCCTCTGAGGAACTGTCTTAAAAGTGGGTGAGAGAATAAGGGTGGATCAGTGTTGTATTCTGCAGAAATGGCTGAGGCATGAATTTTGATGGAGGAAAATGAAAGTCCACTGTTCAACAGCTCAACTAGATACTGTAATATCGGAGGCAAATTCAGTTTTCTAGGATCCTGGCCTTTTTTCTCATTCCAAGCGCAAAAACGTTTCCATTTTGCGGAGTAAGCCTTTCTAGTAGATGGCCTTCTGGCCTCCAAAATGACATCCTGCACCCTCTTTGGAGAGTAGGGTCTGTTGTGGTGTTAAGGAATTTTCCATGCAGCCAGATTGAGAGTTTTCAGCTGACTGTGAAGAGTTTTGTAGCTGTGCTGAGTCAGTAGAAGAGGCATTAGAGGTAGGGTCCAGGAAGGAGTATGTGTTAGGCTCCTCAGGAGTGGGTACCAGTGTTGTCTTGGCCAGTCTGGAGCAATCAGTATCATCTTCGGTCTGTCTGCTCTTGCTTTCAAGAGCACCTTGGGCAGAAGAGGAAAAGGTGGGAAAGCGTAAACTGTCCATGTTGCCCAACTGAAAGAAAGGGCGTCCACTCTCCAGGCCTTTGGATGAAAGGTCCTTGAACAGAACTTTTTCAACTGATGGTTCCTGTGGGAGGCGAAGAGATCTATGTCTGGTCTTCCCCACGCTTGGATTATCTTTGTAAACACTTGAGGATGCAACTTCCATTCGTGTGGATCTGTCATATTTCTGCTTAGATTGTCTGCCAGCGTGTTTTCCAATCCTGGCAAGTACTGTGCTTGAAGTTCGATTTGCCATTCCAGAGCCAAGTTCCAAAGCGACATGGCTAGCCTGCACCGAGGGTATGAATGTGTTCCACCTTGTTTGTTTATGTACCACATTACTGTGGTGTTGTCTGTTCTTATCAATAATTGCCCTGGATGCAGGAGGCCCTTGAAAATTGTAATTGCATTTATCACTGCTAGCATTTCTTTTTGATTGATGTGAAGGTGCTTTTCCTTTTGGGACCATTTGCCCTGAATGCACCTGTCTGTCATGTGCGCCCCCCAGGCGTAGTCTGAGGCGTCTGTTGTGATGACTTGATTTGCTTGAGGCTTGCAGAATGGAAGACCTGTGTTTGTTTGGCATGCTTGGGCCCACCATAGAAATTCCTTTTGCAAACATGGAATTATTGGTATTATTGTTTCCAAACTGTGGCTGTGGTGAGACCATAGGTATTTTAGGTACCATTGAAGTTTCCTCATATGCAACTTTGCACATGGGATTAGAAGAATGCAAGATGCCATGAAGCCCAGAGCCTGCAGGATTTTCCTTGCAGTGAGCCTGGTACAATTTGCTAGTATTTTGAAGTAATGAGTTAGTTGCCCTTGTTTTTCTGGCGTAAAATAGGCCATCTGGGTGTTTGTGTCCAAGTTGGCACCCAGGAAAGTTATTTTCTGAGATGGTGTTAGCCTGGATTTCTCCTTGTTGACGGTGTATCCCAGAGAATTCAATAACCGTGTTACATAAGCCAGATGTTCCAGAAGTAGGTGCTTGTTGTCCGCTTGGATCAGGCAGTCGTCCAAATAAAGGTAAATTTGTATCCCTTGAAGTCTGCAGTAGGCAATTACTGATGCCAGGCATTTCGTGAATACTCTGGGCGCAGTAGATAAGCCAAAGGGCAATGCAGAGAATTGATAGTGGATTGAACCTGCAAGAAATCTGAGGTATCTTCTGCAGCTTTGTCTGATTGGGACATGCAGGTATGCCTCCTTGAGGTCCAATGTTACCAGCCAAAACTCCTTGCCCAGCATGGGAAGAAGCTGCTGTAATGTGAGCATCTTGAATTTTGGTACGAGTAGAAATGTGTTTAGGATGGATAAGTCCAAAATGGGTCTCCAGTCGGTTCCTCTCCTTGGTACCAGAAAAAGTCTGGAATAAAAACCTTGACCTTGTTAGTGAGTAGGTACCTCTTGAATAGCTTTCATGGCCATAAGCTTTGAAATTTGTATTTGAGCCTCTGCCCTTTGATTGTGTGGCAGGTTCAGCATGCCTCTCATTTTTGGAAGAGTGTGAAAGTGAAATCTGTAGCCTCTGTTTATAATGTCCAGGATCCATTTGTCTGTTGTGATAATATGCCAATTTCTTGTAAATAATGCCAGCTTTCCTCCCAAGGGTGCTGCCAGCTGAGACTTCCTTGGCATGGGAAGGGGGAAGTCATTGTGTTTGTTTCCTGTATTGCTGTGCACCGTCTTCGCCACCTCTTGTTGCTGGAGTTTGCCATTGTCTGCCTCTATATGATCCTTGAGGTTGTCCTCTGCCCCTTGTGCGCCTGTATCTACCTCTTTGTGGCTTGTCCGTGGCTGGAAAGGACCAGTTCTTTGCAGGCCAATTTCTGCTAAAACGTGGTGGTTGAATCTGTAGAAAAGCTTTGACAGTTTGCATAGATTTAGCTTTTTCTTCCATTTTCCGTAGTATCTCCTCAGCATTAGTACCAAATAGTACATCCTTTTGTAAAGGAGCATCTAGTAGCTTAGCTTTAACATGGTCAGGCAAGATTTGTTCTCTAAACCAGGCATGTCTATGAATGACTGATCCTGTCACAGCAGCTCTACTTGAGGCCTCTAGGGCATCATAGCCACATTGTAAGGTGCGTTTACCCACTTGTTCTGCACTATGCATCATATATCCTGCAACTCCTTCAAATCTGGTTGTTCAGGTTGAGACATTTTATTTCTTAATTGTGATAACAGAAACTCCTGATATTTAAGCATATGGAACTGACAATTTAAGGCCCTCATGGCTAGGGTGGCCGAGGTATATACCTTTTTTCCCCACCTTTCTAAGGATCTAGACGCTCTTTCGGAAGGTAGTGGATTCTTAGCAGTAGAGGCCTTCATTCCCTTGGGGCCTTGAGAAATGGTTTCAGGGTCAGCATTACGGCTTTTGTAAAGAAATTGGTGAGAGGTAGGAACTCTGCAGTACCTATCAGGCTTGACTGGGGCAGGAGGCAGGGAATCCGGATTTAGGCAAGCCTCCGAGTAAACATCATCAAGAATGTCCAAGACAGGAGGTATCGCCAGAGGTCTGTGCTGAGGTAACAAAAGAAATTCCCTAAGTCTTTTCTTGGAATCAGAAAAGTCTTGGCCTTCCCAATGGAAGTGTTCCCTCAAGGTGTGCAAGGTTTCCCCTAAAGAGAAATCCTCTGGGGGAGATACAGAAGGAATGGACTGCTCAGCATCTGAATCTTCAAAAGGGGAGTACGAGTGTTCCTCTTCATCAGAATGATCTGAAAAAAATGGAATCCTGGTCAGAAGAGGGAGAAGCTTCCTCCACTCGGGGTCTCTTGTCTGGAGGGGGCTGGGAAACCCTGATAAGAGTAATTAAATCCTCAGCCATTTTTAGCATCTGCTTTTTAGGCATGGGGCCTGGAGATGGGCCCTGTGCAACAGGCCTCTTGGGATGCATGGCTGATTTGGACTTAGTAAAGGCCTTAATGGAGAAGGAAGATGAGGGTCTAAAAACACCATGGGTGGAAGTGGACCTATCCACATCAGGAGGCTCAACACTCAAAGTGGCTTTGGTGGTTGTAGTCTGGGTATGGGCCGAGGTACCTGCGGTCTCGGTTACAGAGGACACTGCCAAAGAAGTGTCGTCGGTAGTCAGGAGCTGCGTAGGCGCCTCGTTGAGAACCGGACCACGTGTAGCCGGTTTTGGTGTGGTGTCGGTGGAGACCGCGTGTCGGTCTTTGTCCTTGCGTTTTTTGGACAAAACAGTAGTCAGAGTATCCGACGGCATTTTAATCAAAGGTTTTACCAAAAAAGTGCTGGGCGAACTCCGCCCGACGCTTAATAGTGCGTTTATTGAAAGTAGCACAAAAGTGACAGGCCGAGACGTCGTGGTCTGGGCCTAAACAAGGTATGCAGAGGGAATGGAAATCCTTATGCGGTATTTGCTTCCCACAAGAAATACAATTGTTAACTTTGTCTGACATCGGTCTGATGCAAGAAAAGTTTCCCCAACGGGGTACTTGGCTTTAAAGAAGACTTCGGTTTCCAATTATTCGTAATTTCAGGAGCTGGCTGACCGGCACTTGCAAACTGCTTCTGCTTCGGGCACCGCGCGGCAAAAAAGACTGAAGAATATGGCGTCGGCTGTGTCTTATATACCCCTGTCGCCTTGACATCAGGAAAGAAAGCGACGACAACAGATGCCGGACCTAGACTTTGGAATTCGGCCGACTGAGGACCTGCCTGACGGCAGAAAACCCATCTGTGATTACTGCAGCTGTATGCACGATGAACATCATGTGCCTTCATGTCACATGTACTAATAATTAACTAATATTTATATATTATGCCTAATCAGTTAAATTGGTTATAAGTATTTAAACTGCAATTTTTTTTATTTTTAAAGATTGTAAAGTTATTGTCCTTAAAATATTTTGCAATAATTTGGAGCTTTTCTCCCAGGCCTCTGCTGAAAATGGGCTTTTACCCAGTCAGACCTTCCTGGTAACCCAACATCAAATCAAATCACTCAAATAAACATACACAAAATGTCCCAAAGAAAAAAATGGATGGGGAGAAGGATGGGCAAACCTTTGAGGAACAGACGTTCAGTTTACATTTTCTTTCAGAAGGATAAATGGAGAAGACAGCAAGCAGGCCATAGGGGAGGTAGCAGGGGCAGACAAAATGCTAGACCGACATTAAACACAAGCACAATGGAAGGCAATAGTGAGAGATGCAGACAGAGTGGACAACTAGTCATGGGGAGGACAGGATCACAAACAGGCTACAGAGAGTGGAATACAAGGAAGGGAACCACCATTATATGAAGAGAGTGGATATAGGGGCCCATCTGACTGGCCAAGAGGAGAACCCACCCAGATGTCAGTTAATTCCATGATTGGCATCATAGACAGACCCTGCCCCAAGTGATCTGATGACCAGCCATGTAACTTTACCAATCGCACATGGAAACACTCCAGGGGGTGTCAAAGTGACTGCACATCTGCCAATCCTACCTTAGTGATTACCAGCCACCTCATCTACTACCAGGTGACACAGGGGAACCTCTCTGGGCCACTGTTTCAGAAGGGGCACATCTTTTTCCTCCAAGGTGTTTATACAGGCCACTCCTTCATACCTCTTTGGAAAGTCATGCCTAGGGACTGTTGATAACCCAGCAAAAGGCAGGTTAACTGGTACAGCCTCAGGTGGCCAACTGCCACACCACATCCTGCTCCACAGCTGGTCCTGCAGAACACAGGCTGACAGAGAGAAACAGAAAAAAAAATACAGCACATTGGTACACATGAGTACGATACTTCCATATCAATTTTAAATGACATGGCCTCATACCCTGCTGCCTAGACAGCCCGACTTCTCCTTAGGAAGACCTCCTGATATTATCTTTGCTGTCCATTTTTTTTTGTTTACAGCGACAGATCAGTACTGTATATTCCTACCAACAAAAGGCAAGGACAGCAAGACTCAAAACAGTTTAATGCCATCTAATCAATGTGATCATCTCCTTCTACTTAACCTTTTATTATCACTGCTGTTGCCTTTTTAGAACACTATCTAGGTCAGCACTTTTTACCAGAGGAAGATGCCAGCGGCATCAATCACTGTCCTGGCAAGCTGGTGCCAGGCATCACTTTCACACATGGGGTCATTATACTGTCTAACCAGGTATTTTTTTAATCCTTGCATAGGATGAAGTGACAGCCAACATGGAAGCCCTGCTGAAACCAGTGCCTGAAAAGGCAACTGTCCCATCTGCAGGGCAGAATGAAGAGGAAAACAGAAGCCCTGTGGCACATGGTTGCATGTTGCTGACACCAAAAAATCTGCATCAGGCAGCAAGGCTGCATGCTACAAAAAAAAAAAAAAATCACCAGTATGGAATGGCGGCACTACCAGCTTTGCAGCATCTGTGTATGAATGAACTGTGCAGCTAACCTACAAGTCCAGGTACAGGCAGTGAGAAGTATAGTAGTCCTGATGCAGTACCACATATTACAGCAGCAATTCAGAGACCATCATGTTAAAGTACCTCATTTGTATAATGATGGTGACACACATCCTGTTTTTGTAGGATACCAAAAAATGATCATACTGCAAAAGACCACATGAAAAATGGGAATAAAGAAGTTACCAGTTTATACCACCACTGAGGCATATTAACAGTAAACAAGACAACTGGTAATGGACCTCAGGAATTCAACATGCACACAAAGGTTCACATGTAAGCAATATAAACAGATAGTGAACAGCAGCATATGTGGGGTAACAGAGCACAGTTACTGCCCAAGTGTTGGAGGAGCCTAATGAAAGAAAAACATGGAAAAAATAGTTGTGTAAATCTTACAATAACCATAGATGTCATGAACCAAGGGAGGAAGGAGGGTGGGATAGAATACTGCAACATGGTAGAGAAGGACATCTATAGTTATGGTAGGATTTTACACAACTCTTCTATGTCCTTCTATTGCCATGTTGCAGTACTCATAGCATGAGGGAGAATACCAAAGCACAGGAGTGAAAAAGGGTGGGAGAATAGGAGAAAAAGTAGTAGCCACAAAATCATGCAGAACTGCTCTAGCAAATCCTGCTCTGGATCTAGAAATAGAATCCAGCTTGCAGTGTTTTGTAAATGTATGGACAGATGACCAAGTAGTTGCTTGTGGAATAGAAGCAGTGTCCAGGCCTTTAAAGGCGGCTCCAGAGGAACCCACTGCTATAGTGCTGCTGGCTTTAACAGAGGAAGAGTTCCCCCCCTTATACAGATAGCAAAAGGAAAAGTGCCTTTGAGATCCAAGCTGAAATAGTCTGCTTAGAGACGGGCTTTCCCAGCACCATGGGGTGTAAGGAAATAACCAAATGCTCAGACTTTCTAATGGATTTGGTCTTCTCCAGATAAAATCTGAGTTTTCTGTGTACATCCATAGTGTGCAGCACCCTTTCACTGGAGTTTTGAGAAGAGAAAAAAGTACAAACTGATTGAGAGACAAGTCATTAACCACTTTAGGCATAAAGGGACAACCCTATCCTTATGAAAAATCAGAAAAGGCTGTGAAGCCATTAACGGTTGGAGTTCAGAAACTTGCCTAGCAGAAGTAATGGCTACCAATAAAAATGTTTTTCAGGTGCAGAATTTTAGAGAAGAGGCAGCAGGCTCAAAGGGAGTTTGGGTCAGTTTTTTTCCAAAACAGGCTTTAGGTCCCAGGGAGGAGGAACAGGTTTCCTGGGAAGTCTAATGTGAAGGACGCCTTTTAAGAAAAGTTTACCTCTAGTCTAGAAGCTGGGGGGGAGGGGGGGCAAAGGCAGACATACAGAGATTGCTGACAAATCAGCTTTAATTGAAGAATAAGCAAAGTTCAGCCTTGAGCAGATCACACAAGTAAGAAAGGACTAGGGCAATATCCACTGAAAATGGGTCTAATCTCTTCTCAAGACACCAGATGGAGAATCTCTTCCAAATGGACAAGTAGAATCTCCTTGTATTAGGTTGCCAGGCCTCCTGCAGGACTAGAAGCATGTCCTCAGGAAAAAAAAAAAGGTTTCTGAAAGGAATCAGAACCCATCACCCACAAGGTCAGGTTCAGTGTTGCTAAATGTGGGTGAATGAGAGCTCCCTTGTTTTATGTGAATAGATCCACCCTGTGAGGTAACTTGTGAGGATTGCCCTTGGCTAACTGCAAAAGAGTGAACCCAATGATGTCCAGGCCAAAAGGGAGTCACCAAAAAAGATTTTTAGGCTGTCCTTCTGTATCTTCAGCAGGACTTTTTCAATTAGGGGGAAGATGCGTTAAGAAACATCCCCTCACATGACAATGACAGGGCATCCACCTTTTAAATCAGAGGGTATGGGACTCTGGCATAGAACTTTGGAAGTTGTCTGCTCACAGGGTAGGCAAAGAGCTCTATTTGAGATGTACCCCACTGGTGAAGAATGCCCAAACACATCCCTGTGGAGCATCCATTTGTGGGCTTGTGTCATGGATCTGCTCAGTGTGTCTGCCTTAATATTTTGAGCAGAGGGAATATAAACAACTGTCAGATACTTTTGCTTGAAGAGCAATCTACCAGGCTTGGATTGCTAATCTGCACAGTAGATAAGACTCACCCTACCACACCTGTTCACATACCAGAGAACAGTGGTGTTGTCTGTGAACAGCTTCAAAGGACCTGTTAAAAGAGATGACTGAAGGTTTAAAGGGCCTGGATCAGACACCATCTCGTTGATGATGATGTGTTGTTTCATTATGGAGGGAGACCATAGGTCTTGGACTTTTAGGTTCCTCAGGGTTGCTCCCCACCCCAGATCTAAAGACTCTGTAAACATTTCTTGTATTGGAGGAAGTGACTGCAGGGGAAGTCCTGGGTTCTCAGAAATTTGATGAATCCATCAAAGCAATTCCTTCTTTAGGCAAGGCAGAAGTGAAAGGACAAATTTTAGAGGAGCAGCATGCTGGGACCAGAGTGTTTTCAAGTACCACTGGAACTTTTGTATGGGGAGTCTGGCTAACAGCAGCATTGGTATAACCGAAGTCATGAACCCTAGCATCATGAGGAATTCTCTGGCAGTCAGAGAGGACAGAGGAAGCAGCTGTTGGAAGTCAGTCTGCAGTGACTGCACCTTTTGTAAAGGTAGGAAGGCCATCATAAGGTCTGTACTTATCCTGCAACCTAAGAAAACCTGGTCCTGAAAAGGAGAAAGGGAAGACTTGCTGTAGTTGTGGGCAACCCCAGAATGAGAAGCAAACAGATGGTGGTTTGAAGGTTCTGTTACAAAGTGACTGGATGTTCTGAATAAGGTCGCTCAGGTAAGTGTGAATTCCCTGGAGTCTGAAAAAGGCAATAACAGGAGCCAAACATTTTGAGAGTATTCTTGGAGCCGTAGAGAGTCCAAATGGCAAAGCATAGAAATGAATGAGAGGAAGCAACAGAAAAACACAAGAATTTCCTGAATGGAGGATGGATGGAATTGTGAAGGTATGCATCATTTATGTCCAAGGAAACCAGGTAAGCCTGGGGAAGCAAGAGTCGAAAGTTTGCACAGCGAGCATCCTGAAGGTGGGTACTTGAAGGAATAAACTGAGTTGGGACAACTGTAAAATTGGTCTCCAAGGGCCATCTTTCCTGGGAACTAAGAACATCCTGGAATAAAACCTCTTTCTAAGGCGGGAACCTCCTGTATGGTTCCTTGTGCCTGCAAATCTTAAATGACAAGTGATCCTGTCCTCTTGAGTGTTGTGGAATCCTCATGAAGGGAGGGGTAGTTTTCCAAGTCATGTAGTAACTTCCTTGTACAATAGATGGGACCTATTTGCCTGTGATAAAGCTCGTCCATTTTGAAAAGAAATGAGAAAGGCGCTGGGAAAAAGGAATTTCTGAGAAAGTTACCAGGTAGTCACAGACTACCAGGCTTGACTAGAAGGGGGTCTTTTGAGCAGAGGATGGCTGAGACCTAGACGGTATCTGTGTGTGCCCTTCTTGTGTTGTTGAGAAGGTGCACAGGTCTTCTTCCTTCCAAAATTAGGCCTAGAAGGGCAGCTGCTGTGGAATTTAGGAACTGGGCAGACAAAAATATGTTTAAGCTCCTGAAGTTCTTTTCCTTTCTCTTGAAGGGATTTGAAGAGGGCTGCAGCATTAGAATCAAATAGGGTGGCATTGTACTGTGGTGCATCCATAAGTTTTGCCTTGAAATCCTCAGGCAAAGGTTGCAATTTCAGCCAGGAATATCTTCTTAAGACAGAACTAGATGCTGCTGATCTTGCAGATGCCTCTTCTGCATCACAGCTACATTTTATGGAATGCCTTGTAATCTGGGATTAAACTCTCAAGAGGGAAGAAAGCTTAGATTTTGTTGCAGAGTCTGGGAGATCTGTCGGCAATTTGGAGGGCTGTGAAAGTAGGGCCAGAACATAATTGGACATGTGCCTCTGATAATTAGTGGCCCTAAAAGTCATTGTGGAAGAGGTGCAAGCCTTTTTTGTTTCCAATTCTCTCCATCATTTTACTGTCCTTATCTGAGGTCAGGATGTTGGTGGAGGGCAGTAATTTGGTTTTACCTGCAGACAGAGAAGTCACAGCTGGGTCTGAAAGAGGACATCTGTCCATGCAGCTACTGTCCTCATGAACCTTATAGAACCTGTCTGGCCTTCTAGGGGCAGGAGGTTGTAAATCAGGTTCTTAGATGCTGCAAGAAAGGCATCTTGAAAGGCTGGCAAAACATGTGGAATGGCTGAAGGAGCAGGGGAATCTACTTGTAAAAGATCACAGTACCTCTTTTATACCAGAGACCTGTGAGCTTTCCCACTTGAAAAATCCCCTCATTCTGGAAATACTTTTTCCAAATGCAATATCCTCTTCTGGAGAATGCCCACCATTAGAATCCACTTCAGGGGAGGCATATCCCAGAAGAGTCTACTTAAGTGTAGTAAGCCAGGGACTCCTCTGATGATTCATCTTAGAGGCCTTCTATGAGGCTGGGGATAGGAGATGCTGGAGTAGGTGGCTGCAAGATGGAAGGCCCAAGTGCCAGGAAGACATTTAAAATCCCTTAAGAAAAGCCTTGACAGTCTGGGGAAGGCTCCTGACAAGGAGACGCATGTTTTTGTTTGTGCTTTCTCTTGAAAGGAAGGCCTACCTTAGCTTGGGATGGAAGGGGCGACATAGGCCTGGACTCTAGCTCAGACATCGGCAAAACTTCAATGGAAGGGATAGGAGAGGTACTATGAGGAACATGAAGAGCGAGTCACGGTTGCTCTACTTACCAACCAAAACGAACATCTGCAAAACCTCTGTGGACATGCTAAAGGAACCCTCCCTAATGGCTTCTAAATCAATACTCTATGAAGGAGGAAGACCAGACACCATACATACCCCTCCAGGCATTCATCAGCCTTGAGAGGCATGTCAACGATCAGAGGTGCAGCCAAATTGTCAGACATAACCGTTTTCACCTTTTCCTTCGGGGGCTCACCCGACGGACCTGCAGTACTTTTCATACCTAGTGCTAGTCAGTTTAGTCTCTGGATTTTAAGATATGTACAGTGGATATAAAAAGTGTACACACCCCTGCTAAAATGCCAAGTTTTTGTGATATGAAAAAGTGAGACCACAATAAATCATTTCAAAACTTTTCCCACCTTTAACGTGACCTGTAACCTGTACAATTCAATTGAAAAAACAAACCTATTTGGGGAAAAAATATAAAAAAAATAAACATGAAATAAGCTGGTTGCATATGTGTGCACACCCTTAACCTAATACTTTGTTGAAGCACCTTTTGATTTAATTACAGCAGTCTTCTTGGGTAGGAGTCTAACAGCATGGCACATCTTGACTTGGCAATATTTTCCCACTCTTCCTTGCAAAAGTGCTCCAAATAGGTTCATAGGTAGGTACTAGGCTATCGGTCCAAGGGCCTACGTAAGCCTAGCCAACAAGGTTCCCTGGCTTACGCCACCCAAGAAAGTTAGTTCCCAGTGCCACTGTCGAGCAGACACACAGAAGTGATCCCCGGGGTGTATTTCCTATTTCCCATCCACTCATCAAGATTTTTCTTGAAGAGTGCTAATGAAGAACTTTGCTCGACATAGATGGGTAGCCTGTTCCAGAGTATGGGAAGTCTCTGGGACAGGAATCTATCTCTCCAGCATGTCCTGTTGATTGTGGTGACAAGGTTTAGGTCCCTAGAGCATGTAGCTCGGACGGATTAGGATTTCTTTAGGTGTAGCATGTCCAACAGCTCTGGGTTTGACATAGCTTTATATGTTAGGCAGAGATCACCACGGAGTAGGTGATATGCTACTGAGTAAAGCTGGAGTTTTTTTGAGAAGGTCAGTGTAAGGCATTTGTTTGAGGCCAGTAATCCTCTTTGTGAGTGTCGGAAGAAAAAATTCAAACGAGTCACATCTGCCTCAGGCGATGAATTTTCCTTTATTAGCAGCTAACCAGATTACACAGCATGTTGGCCAAGATGTCCTGTCTGATCTGATCTCCTCTGATATGATCAACTTGTTTACTGACATCAACTTTTATACTGCAAGCAAAACAACTTTTTGTTACATTTCTGACCGTTGACAGTTGGCTATGAAAAACATATAGAAAAACATGTTTATCACAAATTACCTCAAACCCACAGCTAGTACAGAATGTTCAAGAAGTACAAAATGTTCAATTCAACAACGGTAGCTCAAATTTTCCAGGACACACAGCCTGCCCTAGTAAATTAACTCTTACTCGGCCGTGCGTCCTTATTCCAGGCTCCACTGAGCTATAAACAAATCTCTTTATTCTGAAATGCAGAAAACAGATGATATTCAGATTCATAAGCAATGCTGCATTTTGTTCACAGATGAGGCCAATCTTTGATAGGCATATCCCAACAAATAACATGCTCACTTTGCAAGAACAGGAAAAAGACAAACAGCATGTTTTTAAAACTTTTTCTCTTAACATTTCCCCCCTGAAAACACTTATTTGTCTTTTATTTCAGCAATATATGGTAAAAACTAAGTTTTTCTTTGCATACATTACTTCATCGGCAAGACAAATTTTTAAACTTCAAAAACATTTGCAAAAAGTCACATTTCAATGTATTCACTTTCACCAGTCTGTTGCAATTGCTGGTACATCGTCTTTGTAACATCAGTATCAACCAGTCTTTGTAGAAGACCGCTGATACAGGGTATACAACAACAACCACATACCACCACCACGATAGCCACAGCGACTCCAACGGACACGAGGAAACTGCTGATGAGATGACTCCATTTTCCAAACCACGCTTGTAGAAAATCTGTAAAGGGATTATTTACCCCAGAGTTCTCTGCCAATACTTCGGATAACATCTCCAAACCTTTCAAAGCTCGAGTGATACTTCCATCAGGCGCAGTGTTATTTGGAATATATGTACAACAGAAAGTCCCAAACATCTTGCAAACTCCTCCTTCTTTGGCCAGGAGCATATCTAATGCAATTAGATTCTGCCATGCCACCTGCGAAGTGGCCTCCAGTTGTTCAGCAATTCCTTTCAATGCATCTTCGGTATAGTTCACAAAACGCTGCTGGTTATAGTAAATGTAGTTGATCCAGTCCACATTCTTATTAGGTTGAATCCAGACAAAGATGGATGTAAAACTTTTAGTTATGTACTCACCATAACTTCAGATGTATGGGATCCATCTCGCCTACATTCTGTACTGATGGGTTCGGAGCCGATCCTCGGCTCCAACTCGGCACGCTATTGCAATAGAACGAAGTCTCATATTGGCTGAGCTCTCCCCCTTATCCCACAATGCATCACAACTGCTTCCCCAGATCTTGTTTGTCCGCATACATGCACACATACATAAAATAAGACTATAACTTTACCAGGTAACTTCAAGAGAGGAAACAGTTCTACTCGAACCGAATGATCTCTTCCGGTCTCCGAGGAAGGGGGATGGAGGGGGGGTTATTAGGAATGTAGGCGAGATGGATCCCATACATCTGAAGTTATGGTGAGTACATAACTAAAAGATGTAATGTGATCCTATCTCGCCTACATTCTGTACTGATGGGACAGCATCCCTAGCACCTGACTTCCCGGGTGGCTCACTGGAAAACACTCCTGAGGACCGTGGAACCGAAGGAAGCTCGCCCTCGAGATGCCACATCCAATTTGTAGTGGGAAATAAAGGTATGAGGAGAAGCCCATGTAGCTGCCGCACAAATGTCACTAATGGAAAGCTGAGAGTGAAAAGCAGTTGAAGTTGAAACAGCCCTTGTAGAATGAGCTTTAACCGTTGAAGCAAGCTGTTTGCCGGAAATAGAATAAATGTGAGTGATACAGTCTCTAATCCACTTAGCAATAGTGACCTTTGTGATGGCTTTGCCCAATTTAATGTCAGAGAAGGAAACAAACAATTGCTCTGACTTTCGTACTTTTTTGGTCCTGTCCAAATAGAAGCGCAATTGTCTGTGCACATCCAAGCTGTGAAAAATATATTCTACCTTATTGGAGTACTTAGGGAAAAACACAGGCAGTTCCAAAGATTGCTGTAAACAAAGCTTAGAGCAAACCTTGGGAATAAAGGATAGATTTGGTCTAAGGGATACTCTGTCCTTGTGAAAAACTTGGTATGGAGGATTGACACATAGAGCTTGTAGTTCTGAAACTCGTCTGGCTGACGTGACCGCTACTAAAAGGGCAGTTTTCCAAGAAAGAAATTTCAAGTCACAGGTTGCTGCCGGCTCAAAGGGGGGAGAAGTCAAAGCACCTAGGACAAAATTAAGATCCCACGGGGGAGTGGGGTAGGAAACAGGGGGCCTCAACAGCCAAATACCTCTCATGAAGGCTTTGCATAACTTGTTGCTCATTAATGGAGGTTCTATGTCCACATGGAAATTAGAAATGGCCGCCAATTGAACCTTAATGGTGGAGGCCGAACTACCCTGGTTAAACAGGGTAGCCAAAAACTTCAGAACCTCTGAAATAGGAGCTGTCATAGGATCTAAACCTCGGAGTTGGGACCAAACCGCAGATCTCTTCCATTTGCTGTTGTACAGCCTTTTGGTAGAAGTCTTGTGGGCCGAGGATAAAATTTTCATGACCTCTGGGTCCAAAGCTTGGTCCCTAACTATGGTCGGAAGAGGAGTAACCAAGCTGCTAACCTCAGAGAATGAAGGGACTGATGGAGAAGCCCCGACTGGTGGGTCAAGAGATCCGGGGTTTGGTCCAGAATCCACGGATCTTCCAATGCATACTTGCGAAGGAAGGGAAACCATACTTGACGAGGCCAATACGGGGCAAGTAGAATCATCTTGCTCCCCAAGTAAATCGCCTTCTGGATCACTTTGGGGAGGAGGGGAACCGGAGGGAAGGCATAAAGTAGGCCGGTGGGCCAAGGTTGGGTTAGGGCATCCCTGGGAATCTCCCCCGGATTTGGGGTGAGAGAAAAGAACTGTTGACACTTGGCATTTAGGGGAGTTGCGAAGAGGTCGCAGCAAGGAATTCCCCATTTTGCGAAAATTTGAGCTGCCATCGAATCGCTCAGAGAACACTCGTGAGGTGAAAGAATGGTTCTGCTCAGCTTGTCTGCTATCACATTGGATCTCCCCGGAATATGTGTCGCCACCAGAAAGCGCTTGGTCGCAATCGCCCAATCCCATACTCTCATGGCTTCTCTGCAAAGCGTATAAGATCGGGTCCCTCCTTGTTTGTTCAGGTACCAAACCACCGACATGTTGTCGGAGTGGATGGCAATGATGCCCTGGGGAAGGTAAACATGCAGTGCCTGTAGGGAAAGAAGCACCGCCCTCATTTCCAGGATGTTGATATGTAGAAGGCTCTCGTCGTCCCGCCACTTGCCTTGGACCGACCTGCCCAGGTAATGTCCCCCCCACCCCGTCTGGGAGGCGTCCGTAGTCAATGTGGCCACTGGGGGTGGTAGAACAAAGGGTTGACCTTGATTGAGATTGGAGGAAAGGAGCCTCCAGCGAAGGTCCCGCTTGCACGTTTCCGTAATCAAGATGCAGTGATGAAGAGGAAGGTCCTGAAAGGACCACTGGACTGAAAGGAGCCACTGGAGTATTCTCATGTGTAATCTTGCCAAGGGTACTAGAACAGTGGCTGATACGTAACCCAGAAGTTGTAGGACCATCCTCGCCGGGGCTCGACTCCTGCAAAGCAATGCTCGGACTTGAGCTTGCAGCATTTCTATTCTTTCTGGAGGTAGAAACACCCGCATTTGTCTCGAGTCTATTTCCGCACCGATGAATCGAAGGCGCTGAGACGGCAGCAATACAGATTTTGCCCAATTGAAGGTGATTCCTAGAGAATTGCCTAAAGAGATTGTGGCCTTTAGATTTTCTAAGAGTAGATGCCTGGAGGTGGCAGTTAGGAGCCAGTCGTCTAGGTATGGAAACACTTGGAATCCTAGACTTCTCAGGTGAGCAGTCACCACTGCCAAACATTTGGTGAACACCCTGGGGGCTGAGGTGAGACCAAAGGGCAGTGCACGGAACTGGTAATGACCGTCTCCCAGGCTGAAGCGCAAATGCCTCCTGGACCTTTGATCTATCAGAATATGATAGTATGCGTCCTTGAGATCTATGGAGCACATCCAAACATCCTTCTCCAGTAATGGAAGGATGGATTGCAGAGTGACCATCCGGAATTTGGACTTCTTGACTAAGCGATTTAGATTGCTGAGATCCAAAATGGGTCTCAAGTCCCCGGTCTTTTTTGGCACCAAAAAGAATCTTGAGTAAGTTCCTGATCCGGTCTGGTCTGCGGGGACAGGTTGGATGACTCCTTTTTGAAGCAGCTTGGAAACCTCGATGGCTGCTGTATCCCGTTGACTGGGTGGTGGGTCCGGGATTTTTCTGGAACGAGGAGGGGGGTGGACAAATGGGATAGAGTATCCTCCGGCGATAATTCGAAGCACCCAACGATCCTGGGTGATGACCTCCCAGGCCCTTAGATGCTTCGAGAAGCGACCCCCGACTGGCTCCGGAGTTGCACAGTCGGGCACACCCTCAGGGGTGCTGGAAGGCTGAAGAGCCACGAAAGGACTCGCGGTCTCCAGTGTTGCGGGGGCCTCCGCCGCCTCTGGGACGGCGTCTTCCAGAAAAATTTCCCCCTCCTCTGCCTCTAGCAGGGGGATCACTCTGTTGCTGAGGGTAAGACTTCCGAGTTCTACGGAACCACATTTTCCCTCCTCTTCTAGCCTTGGGATAAGGCCTGAAGGGAGTGGAAAACCGTGCCCCTACGGCAGTCAAAGTCTTGCCCTCCTGCTCGCAATGAGTGAGTGTGTCTTTCACCTTTGGTCCAAACAAGGAGGATCCATCAAAGGGGGCGTCGGCGAAAGAAGACTTGAAAGCCTCCGCAAAATGACACAGGCGGAGCCAGGCTTGCCTCCGAAGAGCAACGCCCGTCCCTGCCGCCCTACTCGCTCCCTCGGCCGCATACGAGATGAGCCTCATGGACGAGTTAGATAAAGAAGTCAACGTAGCTAGCTGAGCGTTGACCGTTTGGGCCAACTGCTCAGGCAAGTTACCCGAGAGGGAATCTGACAGCTCCTTGATCAGATCCCTCTGAAGTCTGGTGAAGTGAGTCAAGTAATTCAGAGACCTTAGAGTAAAGGTCGCTGAAGTCAGGGTGCGCTTGCCGTACCGATCCATGCTCCTAGACTCCTTATTAGGAGGATGGACGGACGTCGAAGCCTCTGCTACATCCTGCTGGGTAGCAGATGCCACCACCAAGGCATCTACAGCCACGCCCTTTGTCAGAAAGTCCTTATCGGGAGGGGCAGATAAAAATTTATTTGGGCGAGCAGGCACCGGTTCCACGGAATCAGGGTGTTCCCACGCCCTTCGCGAGATCAAATCAAGGAGCTCGTCGAAGGGCGGAGACACCCAGGAGGCGGAGGGTTGAGCCCCGAAGGCCTTGAGGAACACCGACTCGTCAGCGGAAGGGGGTTTGGAATTCCAGCCGCCTCGCTGTCTAAGGATCTCTAGGATGTCCGCAAAGGAGACATCCTCCGAGGACGACCTGGGGGACCCTTCCACATCATCAAGATCGGTGTCTGAGGTGAGACACTCATCAGGGGAGTCCACGTGCTTCCTCTTGCACAATCTCTTCCTAGGAGGTTCCTCAGAAGAGGCCTCTGAGGGACCGCCAGGAAGAAGGGAACCTCCACTGGGAGTGACCTCAGGCTCCGGGGCTCCGCTGTCCTGAGACAGGGGGGTCACAAAGGCACCAGTATCCGAAAGGGAAGGCACCGGTGAAATGGTGGAAGTGGCCAAGGAAGATTTGGCCAGGGCACTCCTCATGGCCCTGAAGGCAGGACCCCCGGAATCCCGGGACGATCCGGCCCCCAAGGCCACAACGGCAGTCGGAACCCCCGTGGCCGAAGCCCCCAGAGGGAGACTCGTGACCGAAGGAATTGGCCCCGAAATCTCCCCCTCGGGGCCGACCGAGGAGGTCCGAGTACCGAACTCCGACCCACGGGGCAGAGTTGGAGTAAGGGTCGGCGCCGACCAGACAACTTCCACCGGTTCCAACAGCACCGGCTCCAATAGCACCGAAGGCACTGGAGGAGGACCCAAAACAGGTGGGAGGGACATCGGCTCCGAAGCCGACTGGGCCGGAGCCAATACCAATTTTTGAAACATCGGAGACTGGAACAACCTATGAAGCACCCTGTCTATATCCGAATCGGACATCCTCGAAGACCGGGAAGACATCGATGGGGCTCGAGTAGGCTTCTCCGCCGGTTCCACAGGACTAGGGGACCGGCTCCGAATGGTTTGTACAAACGTCGGCTCCGAGAGAGACTCCACAGCTGTAATAATTTCCCTCGGAGCCGACGAGGACTTCGGTGCCGAAGAGGAAGAGTCTGAGCGGGCAACCCTCTTCGGCTCCGAATACAGTGGAGCCGAAGAAGGTGACCCACCTCTCGAAGCCCCAGTCATCGGCTCCGAACCCAGAGGAGTCGAGACTGGAGGCATCGAGGCAGACCGTTCCGCCCTCGGCTCCGAAGTCTGTGGAGCCGACGGAGAAGTCTGCCTAGGTTTCTTGAGGGTCGGAGCCGACGGGCTGGTCGGCGCCGACGATTTTTTCTTTTTTGTCTGAGGGGAAGAAGACAAAGCCTCCTCGAAGGAGGGAGAAATCAGCCCCTTTAGAATCAATTTATTCTTCCTCTCTTGGAGGACACGGGAAGAAAAGGCATGACATACGCTGCAAGACTCCTGAATGTGCTTCGGTCCAAGACAATATACGCACAAGGAGTGGTCATCAGTAATTGACATTTTGTAATTGCACTTGGTGCACTTCTTAAATCCCGAAGGTCTGTGTTCTTTGGACATGTTGAAGTAAGAACAAGCTACTACAAACACTAGAAACACAAGAAAGGCCAATGAGGGTAGACCCCTCTAACTTAAACGGGATCTAACCCGAATAAAAATTTTTTAACTTTAACAAAACAAGGACTAAACTGAAGTACAACGAGGGTAGGACCCTCTAACTTAAACGGGAACCTAACCCCGTACAAAAGAACAACTTTTTACTACAAATTAAGACTGCCTAACTAGCGCCGTGAGGGTAGGCCCCTCTAATTCAGAGGAAACCCAGTCCCCGAAAAATATACACTTTAAGCAACAACTCTCTCACACACTCGATGTTCTACACACACACGATAGCCGTGAAAACGGCTTTTGGGTGAATTCAGAAAATTTCTGACAGGAAATTTGAAAAGGAAAAAACACTTAGCTCAGCCAAGTCGAGACCACGTCCTTTGCTGTAAAGCGGCAAACGAGATCTGGGGAAGCAGTCGTGATGTATTGTGGGATAAGGGGGAGAGCACAGCCAATAAGAGACTTCGTTCTATTGCAATAGCGTGCCGAGTCGGAGCCAAGGATCGGCTCCGAACCCATCAGTACAGAATGTAGGCGAGATAGGATCACATTACATCCAGCTGCTAATTGGTTTATTGATTTGTATTCATCAGGTATGCCTCTTGGTATGCCAATGCTATCGATGTAGATACAGTTATCGATAGATTGCTTCAGTGCCTCTTTTTCATCTATTCAACCACTTCGGCTTTATTTTAAATCAGTATGTCTAAACTGTGGCAATGCTGAGACCATACACTTTTTAGGTACCATTGTATTTTCCTCATGTGTAGTCTTGCATATGGTATGAGAAGGATGCAGGAGGCCATGTAACCCAAAGCCTGCAGGAATTTCCTTGCAGATAGTTGAGTTAGAGTTGCCAATGTTCTGAAAGTTGAAGCCAGCTGTAATTGTTTTTCGGATGTCAGAAATGCCATCTGGGTTGTGCACCCAGAAAAGTTAACTGTTGTGTTGGTGTCAAATTTGACTAAGTTTACAGAGAATCCCAGGAACTTGAGGAGATTCTGTACAAATTCTAGATGCTGGAGTAAGACATCCTTGCTGTCTGCCTGAATTAGACAATCATCTAGATAAGGGTAAATTTGAATTCCCTTGAGTCTGCAGTAAGCTACTACTGGAGCCAGGCATTTAGACCCTGGGCGCAGTAGACAATCCAAAGGGCAGTGCAGAGAATTGAAAGTGCCTCGATCCGGCCTTGAACCTGAGGTATTTTCTGCGATCCTGCCTGATGGGAATGTGTAAATATGCCTCCTTTAAATCCAAAGTTACCATCCATGCATCTTTGGACAGCATTGGAAGTAGCTGCTGTAGAGTAAGCATCTTGAATTTTGGAATCTCTAGAAAGGTGTTCAAGACTGACAGATCCTGAATGGGTCTCCATGAGTTTTGCTTCCTTGGGACTAGAAAGAGCCTCGAGTAAAAACCTTTTCCCATCTCTGAAAGAGGAACCAGCTCTATGGCATTCATAGCCAAAAGAGCTTCCACCTGGTTCAAGGCCTCCGTCCGTTGATGTTTTGGAAGGTCTGGCCATCCGTTTGGCCTTGGCAAGGTATGAAAATGGAATTTGTAACCTCTTAAAACCACATACAAAACCCACTTGTCTTGGGTTGAGTCCAATTTTGATAAAAGAGAGAGTTTTTCTCTGAGAGGGGCTTCCAGGCAAGAAGTTCCTGTAGCCCAACAGAGGGAGTCATTGAGTCCGTTTCCTTTGAGATTGTGACCTGTCCTCTCCTCCCCTAGGGGTGGAAGCAGTCCACTGTCTTGGTCTATAAGCAGCTTGTGTTTGAGGCCTCCCTCTGGAGCGTCTATATCTACCCCTCTGAGGCCTGTCTGAAGTGGGAAAGGACCAATTTTTTGAAGGCCAATTCCTGCTAAATCTAGGTGACTGTACTTGTAAGAAATCTTTAACTGTTTGCATGGATTTCGCCTTATCCTCCATCTTTTTAATCACCTCTTCAGCTTTTGATCCAAACAAAACATTATGCTGAACAGGAGCATCCAATAATTTAGCCTTTACTTGTTCAGGTAAATTTTGTTCCTTTAGCCATGCATGCCTTCTAATGACTGTGCCAGAGGCCGCAGCCCTACAAGAAGCCTCCAAGGCATCAAATCCACAGTGTAAACCATGCTTCCCAACCTGTTCAGTGGCATGCAATAAGTCATGTAATTCCTTATTATCTGCACAGGCAGAAATGGAAGTAATCTTTTGTTTTAAGACAGACAAGAGAAATTGCTGGTATTTAAACATATGAAACTGACAGTTTAAAGCCCTAATAGACAAAGCAGCAGAAGTGTACACCTTTTTGCCCCATCTTTCTAAGGATCGAGAATCCTTTTCAGTAGGAATGGGATTTTTGGCAGAAGCGGCCTTAACTCCCTTAGAACCCTGAGAAATGGTTTCAGGGTCAGCAGAATGGTTCTTAAATAAAAACTGATGGGAATCAGGAACCCTGTAATATATCTTTCAGGCTTAACAGGAGCAGGAGGAAGAGTCAGGGGTTAAGTTAGCCTCCGAAAAGGCATCATCCACAATATCCAAAACAGGAGGAATAGCCAGGGGTTTATGTTGGGGAAGAAGAAGAAAATCCCTCAGTCTTTTCTTGGATTCCGAATACTCCTGTCCTTCCCAGTGGAAATGTTCCCTCATTTCATGCAAAGTTTCCCCAAAAGATAAATCCTCAGGGGGAGAAGCTGAAGGAATGGATTCTTCAGCATCAGAATCCTCATAAGGAGGGAAAGAATATTCCTGATCAGAAGAAGAAACTGAGGAAACAGAAGCCTGATCAGAGGAATCATAATAAACATCCTGCCTTGGCCTTTTGTCTGGAGGGGGATGAGAACCCCTAATCATAGTAAGTAAATCCTCCATCTTGAGCAACTCTTTCTGTGACTTGGGAAGAAGCCTGTGTTGAAGTCTTTGATTTAGGAGTCTTTGCCTTTACTAGTAGCCGAGTAGGCCTGAAAACCCCTTCGGAAGCCGGTACCTGCACAGCGGCTCCGGACCCATCCGAAGGAGCATTGTCCGAAGGTCCAGCAACAGAAATATTTAAAGGCCTGGTAGGCTCCTCATGAGAGTCCGTTTCGGCCGTCGGTTCTGAAATGGCCGACAGGGGCTGCAAAAGCGCCTCACTGATGACGGCCGAACCTGAAGCTGGCTCCGCTTGTGCGCTATCAGATTTGGACCTCGGAGGCCTGTCTTTATCCTTGCGACGTTTGTGAACTCCGGTAGCCGGGACCATATCCGACGACATTTTGTAGTTAAAGCGCCTACCGAAGTAATGAAAAGCAAAATCGTACCTTGATTGAATCTAGCACAAAACCGACAACTAGCTACGTCGTGGTCAGGGCCCAAGCAAGGAATACTGTAAGAATGAAAATCCTTATGAGGTATTTGCTTCCCACATGAAATGCAATTATTAACTTTTTCTGACATCGGAGTGGAGCAAGAAAAAAAGTTTCCCCAACGGGGTACTTAGCTTTGAGTGGAGAAGAAAGTCTTCGGACCGAAGAATATCAGAAAAATTCATCAGGAGTCAGCCGACCGGCACTTGCGAACTGCTATCACCGCACGGCAAGAAAGACTGGAGAAGATGGCATCGGCTGTCAGCTTTGTACTCCTGGCGCTCTGATGTCAGGGAGCATGGATGAACAGCCGACGCCGGACCCAGACTTTGGGATTCTGGCCGACCGATGGCTGCCTGCCAGCAGGGGAGAACCCTACAGTCATGACTGCAACAGTGAAACACGATGAGCATCATATCATTCAAAATTATCCTTGCACATTTGTGCCTAAAGAATTCTTTTTCAAATTCTTTATTCGGACCAGGGGCCTGTCTGTAGTACAATGTAAGTGCGCCGCAACCTGTGGTGACCTGCTCCTAGATTTACTTAAAGCTAGGTTGATCAAATCTGTATCAACCCTCCCCGGCCCGTTTGAAATCAAGTCCTGGCTATACCAGTAAAACAAGTCTTGTACTCCTTGTACCACCAAGCCATCCGCTAACCTTTTCGCCTCAATGCCTTTAGGTGTGGGAATTGCCGCTATTCCAAACAAATGCATCAAATCTCTTCCTAAAAAATTAACTGGACAAACTTTCGATATAATTACCCTACGCCTAACAGTTTGGTTTGTTTGCGGATCTGTGAACAATAGAGGATGAGACGGTGGTTCCTTATAGATTTTCCCGTTTGCCGCTTTCACAAGGACAAACTCATCTGTTTCGCAGTTAGGGGGTAGAACTGCTGGACCCAGAAGTGTACGCAATGCACCTGAATCACATAAAAACTCCACTTTCTGTCCCTCAACCAAAAACTCTATCATGGGTTTTTGATCCAGATGCATAGCAATACCCAAATGTGCCAGGTTTATGACTTCACAGTCACAATCCCGCCCTTCCTTAATTTCCTGGGTGTCCTGACATTCATCGCAGAGAGTGTCTGCCTCATCATCATCACAATCATTCTCGCTTTCTTCTTCTCTACAATAATCACAACAATGAATTTGGCGCCTTCCTTTACTATCATATAGTCATGCGGAGCCCTTGTTCATAAGCTGTGGGGGATGTTGCCACTCTTCACAGTCGGCAGCAAAGTGCCCACGTCTACCGCATTTAAAACATTCTCCACGTTTTAACCTCCCCTCATATTCCTCTGAATGTCCACCCTGTTTATGTGTGTCCCATTTCGGGCCCCCACGTTTTTGTATGCCACCACGGCGCCCTTGCCCCCTTTGGTCCTGTACCAAAAATATACCACCATCATCCCCTACTGCTAACACTTGTACTTTCTTTTTCTTTTTTAAATTGAAATGTCGCTCAGCATGCCGTGCATATTCAAACAAAGGTTGCAGTCTACATGTTCTGTGATCAACCATATGCTTAGTTATAAAACTATTTATCGGAGCCTTACAACCTTTAAGAAAAGCGTTTTTCAATTGCTGTTCGTACGGACTATCAGTAGTCTGATCCTGCGGAATCATCATTCCACAATGGTTATTGAACACTTCTGTCAATCTTACAATATAGTGATCTACAGATTCATCATCATTTTGGATGCACCGATTTATTACTGTCCAATCTGCTCTTGGACGCCACTTATAAGAAATTCTCTTCAACAGATCAGTGACTCGCGTGTCTAACACCCCAGAATTATGCTTTAATGTAGTGCCGTCATCTGCCTTACATGTCCAAGTACCACAAACTAAGTGCCAATCTGGACCCAGGATTTGTCGCACTACTTGTTCTACTTCTAAACCATTTAGATGATAACTTAAACGCATACCAACTATGTTCTCAGAAAACTTTTAAAAATTAACCTTGGGATGAGGAATACCATCCGTAGCTCGTTTTATATCCTCTCTAGTTCAATTCAACAACGGTAGCTCAAAATTTCCAGGACACACAGCCTACCCTAGTAAATTAACTCTTATTCGGCCGTGCGTCCTTATCCCAGGCTTCACTGAGCTATAACCAAATCTCTTTATTCTGAAATGCAGAAAACAGATATTCAGGTTCATAAGCAATGCTGCATTTTGTTCACAGATGAGGCCCATCTTTGATAGGCATATCACAACAAATAACATGTTCACTTTGCAAGAACAGGAAAAAGACAAATAACAGTATTTTTTAAAACTTTCTCTCAACAGTGAGGTACTTCTGTGACCTTTCCAGTTGCTGCAAATGTCTTGTGAGGTACATTCCAAAAGCGGCATAATGAGTGTCTAGTAGAGAGGAACAATGACCTCTTTTTTCCTGGATGAGAACCCTTTTATGATGAGATGTGCCATGTAGGACTTCCTGACTACTGTGGAGATGTGACTATCAAAGGAGACTGCTGTCCACTGGAGTCCCAAGGTCTCATCACACATTCGCTGTTAAGTAGACTGCTGCCTATGTGGTAGTTCATGGGTACAGTTTTTACCAAAGAGGATGACAGTGCACTTTTTGGCATGGAGCTTGAGGCCATGGCTCTGACACCAGGCACCTGTCTCAGCGAGGCCCTTCTGTAGGATGTCCACATCATTTGGGGACTTGACTATGGCTCCTAGTTTGCAGTCATCTGCGAACTTCATTAGCCAGAGGCCTTCTGCGTTAGCCTGTACTTCAGAGAAGGAAACAGGAGGTCCCAGGACGGAACCCTGTGGTACTCCACTTGTCACTGCCTTGAGGTCAGATTTGGAGTCTGCAACTTTTACAGTGTGGGTTCTGTCAGGGAGCCAGTTGGCAACCCATCTTGTGACGTAGGGATTTACACCTAGTTTAGTGAGTTTAGCTATAATTCCAGAATAGGGGATGGTGTCGAAAGCCTTGGCGAGGTCAAGATAGGCTGTGTGAACCACCTTACCCCCATCTACGGCTTTGGTAACTGCCTCAAAGAAGTCAATCAGGTTCGGAGGCATGATCTGTCTTTCACAAACCCAAACTGGGTGGGATCCAGAGTTAGGAGGTTACCAATGTCTTTGTTAAGGAGTTCCATGGCCTTGCAGACCAGGCTCGTTGGGCTAATAGGTAGATAGTTCCCAGGATCAGTGGTGGCTCCCCCTTTGTGGAGTGGGATAACTGCTGCTGTGTGCCATTCAGTGGGCACAAAGCCTGATGCGAGGCTATTATTGAACATGGTGCTTAAGTGGGGAGCCAGTTCATTCTGAAGTTCCTGTAAAACGCAGTCTGGGATGTCGTCCGGTCCCATGAATGCTGTGTTTTTGGCTTTAGAGAGTGCAGCTTTTACCTGCGTAGTTGTGATTACAGGGACTCTGCATTCTTCCTGTATAGATATGGGCCCTTTAGGGGGTGGGGGTAAAGTTAGTACTGAACCTATCTGCCAGGATGTTGGCAATTATAAGTTCTGTAATTTTCGTGCAGTTGTGCTGCAACTCAGAGCAGATCTGGGTGTTATCATTGAGATTCTTGACATGGCTATAGAATGCTTTGTGGTTGTCCTTACAATAAGTGGCGATTTTGTTTTCGTAGCTAGCTTTGGAGGATCTTATAAGGGATCTCAGCTTCTTACTGAGGCTGACCAGGGAGCTCCTCCACTCTTGGGATTTTACTCTTTTTTGCTACAGTTTCGTCTTTCTGTTGTACAGTTTGTTTATGGCAGGGGACCACCAGATTGGCTTCCTTTTTTTTTTGGAGGATAGCGTCTTGGTTCTGTTTGGGATAGGACGATCCATGCACTTGTGTAAGTGCTCATAGAGTGTATTTGTGTATGATTCAGCAGTCGTAACTGCATTGTCCATCTGCATGGGTGTCATGAAGTTCACCACTTCTGTCTTAAGGAGCATGAAGTTGGCTTTGGAGAAATTTTTTACCGTGGTTTCCTTAATGGGGGGTGGGGGCGTTATGTGGATATCAAGGGTGATTAGATTATGGTCGGATCAGACCAACGAGGAGTTGACTTCAGGTGTGAACACCGGTCACTCATGTTGGTAATGACTAGGTCTAGGATATTGTTGCCCCTGGTGGGGGTGTGGATAAGTTGATCCAGGGCATTGGAGTTTATGAATTCAAGAAAGCACTGAGCTAAGGAGTTGGTACAGGAGTAGCTTTCCCAGTTAATGGTGGGGTAGTTGAAGTCGCCCATTATTACGGTGTTTGGTTGAAACCTAATATTTTCCAGTACATCAAGAAAAGAGGAGTGGGAATCCTGGGGCATGGTGGGGGATCTGTAGCAAGCTACAATTTGGATTGCAGTTTTGCCCAGAGTTAGTTGCATTTGGATAACCTCGGATGCATTATGCTGAGCAACTAGCCTGGAGGTGTAGATATCCTTAATGAATATGGACACATCTCACCTTTGGTGTTTCGGTCCAGGTTACATGGCCGAAAAGTGTGGTACGAGTTATAGCCTGGTAGTGCAGGGGTGCTTTCTGGAGCCTTGAACCAGGTCTCAGTCACTGCACAGATATCGATATTCTCCATTTTAAGGAGTGCCTCGAGTAAGTGCATTTTGAGATTTAGACTTCTAGCATTGAGTAGCATTACCCTCGGTGTTTGCTTGCCTGTTCCTGCTACAGTGGTGAATTTGTCATTTGAATCTTGCCTAAAAAAGGCAGTACAGGGGCAGCAAGAGCCTTAGCCAGTATCTGGAATCCCAGGGGCGACAGGTGCAGGCCATCTGTGGCAAAGCATCGTGGTATGTCGACCATGTCATCCCAAGCAGACAGATACTGGATCCCCTTAGAATGACACCAGAAGCTTAGCCAATGAAGTCAATCATTTTGTCCTTGTACTGTGGTATCATTCTGGGCAATGGCAGAATGCTACTCAGGGCTAGGGTCATACCTGCCTGGGCTACAAGATCGGAGAGCTCTTCCATATCCCTTTTCAAGTAGTCCAGGGAGGTACGTCTCTGGTCATTCACACTAACATGGACAATGATGGAGTCATATTTGTACTTGTGGAGTGACCTGAGTGTGTGGGTTATGTGGCAGATCCTGGCACCAGACAGGCAGCTGACCGTAACCTTCTCCTTGTTTAGCCAAATGAGTGGGACATCAGTGTGCCTGACTATAGAGTCATCTATGACTAGTTTGTTGGGTACGTTGTTTTGCCTTATTGGCTGTGGTTGAGTGGCACACTGAGTCTGTGGGCTGTGTGTCATTTGGGTTGTGTTGGGGGATGGAGGTTGCTTGCGTTTCTGCTTTGGAGGTCTCTGTTGCTTAGACAGATTACGATTGAGAGCCTCAGCGAATGTTTTTGTGTTACTGTGTGGATTTTGGTGGTGTTGATTTAGTGAGACTACGTGATGAGTGTGGTGTAGTGCAAATGTTTACCTTCTCCTCATGACTGTCAAGTTCAGTCTTGGTTGGAGAGAGCCTTACCTCCAGTTTGGCTAGGTAAGTGCATCTCTCACAGGTTGTAGTGTTGGATGGAAGGAGGAGAGGGTTGTCTGTGTACATGAGGCAATTTCTACATTGCCTCAAGATGCCCAGACTCATCAGATAGACAGGAGAGAACACTGTGAGCTGACCCTTGGACATGCCTGAATAAAAAACTATTTCCCCTAGATAAGTGAGGAAAGTGAGTACAAGAGCTGTTTTTCTCTAAGCAAGTGAGAAAAGTAAGTACAAAAACTGTTTTCCTCTAGGTAATGAGGAAGGTTGAGTGCTATAGTAATTAGTAGCTTATTTAGTGCTTACAAGTTCTGAACAAGTGCTGAGCACGAATAAGCAAATTTAAGTGCTAAAACTAAGAATCTGTATCTGCACTAGACGAGTTACAGGACAGAAACAAGTGCAAATGCGGGCTTTCAAATCAGAAAGTTGAGAGAGATGGAAGAGATTGCCCAAATGGCCAATAACTACAATTTCTGGGCCAGAACCACTTATGTGGTAGACAGGTTACCTAGTGCTTACCACTCCCACTGATAAGCTAGAAGGCTTCCCTCCAGCACAGAAAGGCTTGGGGGGCTCAGAAGCTTTCATACAGTCCTGGATACAGCAAATCTGTATCTGGAGCACTAGTTACAGGAAAGGTGGAAACAGGCTTACAGTTTTTTTTTTTTTTTTTTTTTTACAGAAAAGTAGCTAAACAGTAGTAAAAACAATTCACATGCAGTGCAAGCTAGCACACGTGAGTATGTAGCAATATTAGATCAAACACAGTTTAAAAAATGCAATTAAATTAAAAAGGACTAAAAGCAAGTGCAGAAAGAGTTTATTAGGTAGAATGTGGTAAAGAGATGGGACTGGGGGAGTGTCCCAGATCACATCTACAGTGGGGCGGGCAACTGCAAAAGCCAACAAAAACAGTTTCAACAGAACAGTACAAACTCTAAAACCAAAAAATATATACTCAGCTCTATATATTTGCAGATAGATTGGAAGGCAGTCTCTCAGAACACAGGTTCCAGCTATTAGATTGCGAGGGCACCTCTTGTGCACAGCCCTCTTCAGGTCACCCCACAGACTTTCTATGGGATTTAGGTCTGAGCTCTGGCTGGGCTATTTCAAAACTTTAATTTTCTTCTGGTGAAGCCAATCTTTTGATTTGGATGTATGCTTGGGGTCAGTGTCGTGGTGAAATTCCTCTTCATCTTCAGCTTTCTAGCAGATGCCTGAAGGTTTAGGGCCAAAAGTGACTGTTCATAATTCTCTCCACTTTGACTGAAGCCCCAGTTCTGGCTGAAGAAAAGCAACCCCAAAACATGACACTGCCACACTACCATGCCTCACCATTGGGATGGTGTTCCTTTGGTGATCAAAGTGTTGTTTTGTGCCAACCGTACCTTTTGGAATTGTGGTCAAAATTTTAACCTTGGTCTCAGACTAACATTTTCCCATATGCTTTTGGGAGACAATGTATTGTTTTGTAAATTTTAGACAGGCCTGAATGTTTTTCTGTGTAAGAAAAGGCTTCAGTCTTGCAACCCTACCCCATAGTCCAGACATGGAGAATATGGAAGACTGTTGTCACATCAGTAAACAAGCACTACTTGCCAGAAATTCCTGCAGCTCCTTCAGCGTTGCTGTAGATCTTTTGGCAGCCTCCCTGACCAGTTTTAGTTTAGTCTTTTCATCAATTTTGAAGGGTGTCCAGTTCCTTGCAATGTCACTGTTGTCCCCTATTTTCTCCACTTTTTGATGACCGTCTTCACTGTGTTCCATGGTATATCCCAATGCGGTGGAAATTTTTTTGTACCCTTCTCCTGACCGATACCTTTCAATGAGATCCCTTTGATGCTTTGTAAGCTCTCTGTGAGCCATGGCTTTTGCTGTACCAGGCAACTGGGTAAATGCCAGGAAAATCCTACTAGGACAGCTGAACTTTATTTGGGGTTAATCAAAGTCTCTTTAATTGATGGCAGGTGTGTACCCAAGAAGACTGAATGCTGAAGCACATTTTGATTTAATTGCAACAAAGTATTAGTTTAAAGGTATGCAACCAGCTTATTGTACGTTTTTTATTTTTTATTACCCCCCCCGCCAACAGATTTGTTTTTTCAATTGAATTGTACAAGTTAGTCGCATTAAAGGTGGAAAAAGTTAAGAAATTCTTTTTTTTTTTTACATCACAAAACTCTGGCATTTTAACAGGGGTGTGCACACTTTTTATATCCACTGTATTAAGGGCAGACAGAAGACTGCAGAATATTTTAGGGACCAACACCTGACAGATGGCACAGGCCCTGTAACCGCGATCAGACCCCAGACAAAGAAAAAAAAACAAACGGACACTGGTCTTGACTGTGTGGAATCCATCTTCCACAGTGGCACTTGCCTTTCTTAGGGGGCATTAACCTCTTACAAGCAAGCAACAGCAAAAGTGTAATAATATTTTCCCCAACAGGGCACTTATCTAATTCTAGAAAAAAACTTTCAGTTATCAGACAAATGGAGGAAGCTGTCATTCGGACTGGCAACAGAGAAGATCTGAGAATGGTATGTGCTGGCCAACATCAGCTGTTCTATGTACAACATCGCATGTACCATGCAGTAGCTTAAATCTTTGGTATAGTGGCCAGACATTTGGGTCGCCTAGATGGGATCTCCCCCATGTTATTAAAACTGCAACAGGGGAATAGAAGTACATCAAAATTCAAATTTTCTTTAATCCTGGTAAAGCGATCAGATCACTATCGCAGCTAGGCATACTGTCTGTACCCTGCAGATTACATTTTTCTGAGTATCACTAAGAAAAGCGTAGCTTTTTCATGACAAGAAATGCCTGAGACTGACTCATACCTCTCGACTGTCCAATTTTCGCAGAACGTCCAGAATTTTTGCTCCTATTTTTGGTCTGTTCCTCAAAGTGCGCTAGCCTGTTTAAAGCATTGAAAGTTGTTTTTGTGAAGTTTACTGTATCCTCTGCTTAAAAAAGAAAAAAAAATATTCTGGTTTCCCACCTTTTCTAAGCTAGCCTAGTCCAGTTTTCAAGTTTTGCTGAATTCAGGGCTGTGGTACAAGTTCCTCCGTTGCCCATATCCTTACTTGGATAGGAGGAAGTTTCTCTGTTCACCAGTGAGAGTGGGGAGCTTTGAGCAGCCTATCTGTCCCTGGAGGAGTGGTCTCAGCCCAGTAACTAGTAGTTTATTGGCCATTTTGGGCTAATTCCTATCTCTTTCATCTCCCTGCCTTAAAACCCACAGTGCCAGTTAGCTAGGGTTAAACTATTCCAGGCTCCGTGGAGTCTGCTTTTCAATTTTTCCCTTAGAACTAGTCAAACTTTCAAAGTAAGCACTCTAACTTTCCTTTTACAGCCCAGCACTTGCTCCAAGCTCTCAGTAAGCACTAATAAATGCTAACACTACACCCTCCTTTACTATACAATAGTACAAGGCTCACTATTCATCCCTACCAGACAATCATTAAAACAGTTCAATTACCCATACAGGCATGTCCCAAGGGCAGCTTCAGGTATACTCTCCAGTCCTTTTGGTTACTCTGGGAATCTTGAGGCAATGTTACAATTGCCTCATGTACACAGACAACCCTCTCCTACTTCCAACAAACACAAATGTAAGTGAGAGATGCAACTACACAGCTAAACTGGAGGCCAAGCTCTCTCAACCCAAGGCTGGAACAGCCAGTCAGGAGGAGAAGGGAAACACTTGCACCACACTTCCAGTCTCACATACAACAGTCATACAAGCACCAGCAAACAACACACAAATACACAAAAACATACTCGGAGGCTCTAAATAAAAATATGCCCAAGCAGCAGAGACCACCAAAGCAGTCATCCAAGCAACCTCCACCCTCAAACTACATATCACATACTTCACAAAGTCAGTGTGCCACACAACCACAGCCCTCAAGACATAACATACCCAATACGCTAGTAATGGATGACTATTGTCAGGCACACTGACATTCCACTCACTAGACTGAACAAGGAGAAGGTTACTGTAAGCTGCCTGTTGGGTGCCAGGATGCGCCACATAACACAAGCACTCGGGTCACTCCAAAACAAGTACAAATATGACTCTGTCATTGTACATGTTGGTGTGAATGACCTGAGACGTACCTCCCTAGACTACATGAAAAGAGACAGAGGAGCTCTCTGATCATGTAGCCCAGACCGGTATGACCCTGACCCTGAGTAGAATCTTGCCCTCACCAAGAATGATGCCACAGTACAAAGAAAAAATTATCAGTTTTAACAACTGGCTAAGCTATTGGTGTCGTTCAAAGGGGATCCAGTGTCTGTCAGCCTGGGACGACATGCTCGACAAGCCATGCTGCTTCGCCAGAGATGGCTTGCACCTGTCGCCCTTAGGTTTTCGAATACTGGCCAAGGCTCTTGCCACCCCCATAGTGCCTTTTTTAGACAAGGCTCAAAAGACAAACCCACCTCCATAAACAACACAAGTAACCAGAAACCGAGGGTAATGCTACTCAATGCCAGAAAAAACGCACACACTCGAGGCACTCCTCTGCATGGAGCAAATTGATATCTGTGCAGTAACAGAAACCTGGTTCAAAGCTCCAGAGAGCACCCCAGCACTACCAGGCTACAACTCATACCATACCTTTCGGCCCCAGAACCTGGACCGAAATACAAAAGGAGGGGGTGTACCCATTTTCATAAAGGATACCCACACCTCCAGGTTAGTAGCACAGCATGAGGCCTCTGAGACCATCCATGTGCAACTAATAGTGGGCAAAGCTGCTTTTCAGATCATAGCTTGCTACAGATCACCTACCTTGTCTCAGGACCCCCACTCTGCATTCCTGAGAACATTGGAAAATATAAAGGTCATACCTAACACCATGATATTGGGAGATTTCAACTACCCAAACACTGACTGGGAAAACTACTAGAGTACAAACTTCTTTTCCCAGCACTTCCTAGAGTTTATAAACCCAAAACGCCCTGGAACAGCTGGTCACCATGCCCACAAGAGGTGACAATATACTGGACCTGATCATCACCAACATGGGGGATCAGTGCTCCACACCAGAGGTAAACCCCTCACTGAGAAGATCAGATCATAAACTAATCACACTGGACATCCACATCCCGACCCCACCCCCAGTCAAGGAAACCACTGTGAAAAACTTTTCAAAAGCCAACTTCACACTTCAAGACCGAGGTGGAAAGTTTCAAAGCCCCCTTGTTAAAGGATAACGCTGCTCAAACCGCAGAATCCTTTACAAATGCATTCTATGAGCATCTACAGGAATACATGGATCGAGCCATCCCAAGTAAAACCAAGACTCACTCCTTCAAAAAGAGGAAATCAGTCTGGTGGTCCCCGGCATTAAATAAGCTATACAACAGAAAGAGGAAACTATTACATGATAGAGCAAAATCCCAAAAAGGAAAGGCATCACTGATCAATATTAGCAAGAAATTATGATCCCTCATAAAATCATCCCAGGCCAGTTTCGAAAGAAAAATTGCCAAAGACTCTAAAGATAACCACAAAACCTTCTTTAGCTATGTCAAGAATCTAGGTGGCAAATCTCAGATATACTCCGAGCTAGTGCAAAATGGCAAAAATTACGCTGAACCAACTGACATTGCCAACATCCTGGCTGACAGGTTCAGTGCAAACTTCACCCCACCCCCAAAAGGGCACGTGTCCATCCCAGAAGAATGCAGAGCCCCAGACATCACAGACATGCAGGCAAAAAAAGCCCTCTCCAAAGCTAAAAACACAGCATCAATGGGACCAGATGGTATCCCAGGCTGCATCTTTCACGAGCTCCAAGAGGAACTAAGCCCTCACCTAAATTCACTGTTCAAACTCAGCCTTACCACAGGCTATGCACCCAAAGAATGGCGTACAGCAACAGTCATTCCGCTCCACAAAGGTGGTGCCACAACAGAACCTGGGAACTATCGCCCTATAAGCCGGACTAGCATGGTCTGCAAAGCTACGGAGCGAATCATCATGGAACTCAAACAGAATGGGAACCTCCAGACACTGGACCCTATCCAATTTGGCTTTGTTAAAGGCAGATCCTGCCTCCTAAACCTAGATGACTTTTTTGAAACCGTTACCAAGGCCATAGATGAAGGTAAGGCACTCCACACAGTCTACCTGGACCTCACTAAGGCCTTTGATACCATTGCCAACTCTGGCATCATAGATAAGCTCACCAGCTTGAACATTAACCCTTATGTCACGAGATGGGTTGCCAACTGGCTCACGGATAGAACACACATGGTCAGAGTTGCGGGTACCATGTCCGACTCTAAACCAGTTACAAGTGGCATCCCACAGGGCTCGGTCCTGGGAACCCTCCTGTTCGGTATATACTTATCTGAGGTACAGGCAAGCATGGGAGGACTATGGCTGACCAAGTTCGCAGATGACTGCAAACTGGGGGCCATAATCGACTCTCTGGCTGACAGACATCCTCCAGAAGAGTCTTACAGAGACAGATACCTGGTGTCAGAACCATGGCCTCAAGCTGAATGCCAAAAAATGCATAGTCATCCCCTTTGGGAAAAACAAAGTGCCCACGAATTATCACATAGGTGGTAATCCACCAAGTACGGAAGATGTAATTAGGGACCTGGGGACCCATGTAGATAGCAACCTCGCCTTTGATAATCACATTGCCAAAGTGGTTAGAAATTCCTTCTATGTAGCCCACCTAATCACAAAAGGGTTCACCTCTAGATCAAGAGAGGTCATTGTGCCCCTCTACTCATCACTCATTAGGCCCATAATAGTGTACAATGCCCCATTTGGGATGTACCTTACTCGACATCTGCAACAGCTGAAAAGACCACAGAAGTCCCTCACCAAGAGGATCATGGGCCTCAAAGAGATGCCTTATGCAGCTCGACTAAAGAAACTCCAGCTCTACTTGGTTGCTTACCGCCTGCTCAGAGGTGATCTCTGCCCGACGTAGAAGGCCATGCCCAACAGAGAATTAATGGACATGCTCCACCTCAAGAAAACCAAATCTTTTAGAGCCACATGCTCTGGTGAATTGAACATCAGCACAATAAACAGGACATGCTGGAGGGATAGATTCCTGTCCCAGAGACTTCCCTCGCTCTGGAATAGAATCCCAGTTTATGTCAGGCAAAGCCCCTCACTGACTCTCTTCAAGAGAGATCTTGACGAGTGGATGGGAAATCGTAAATTTACCCCTGGGATCACTTCAGTGGCCCTGCTAGACTGAGGCCCAGGAAACTAATTTAAAAGGGAGGCGAAAGCCAAAACATTTTGGGTAGGCTTATAAATGCCCTTGGGCAGATAGCCTATATATAACCTAAAAGCATGACAAGTTACTCTATATTCTGTAGGGTGGGGCAAAACTATGCTATATGAATACAAACCATAGGACATGGTACAAGGGATAGGAGGTCTCCTGTACACAAGTCACACCATGTGCTGTCACAGTGCTACAAGATGGTGAGTACTGGTAGCACATTGCTGTCAACATGGCCCAGGTTACGAATGGTGACAAATTACCAAACAGTTCTAGGACTACCAAATGGAGGCATGTTGACAGACCTGAGACACTGGTGCCTGCCAAGCACAGTCAATCATAAAACACTCAAACATATAACCCACAGGTGTACACTTCTTGTTACGAGACCAAGAGAACAGCAATGTCTAGAAAAGTTCATCGTACTGACATCAGTATCACTGAGGCTGTATACACACATGGCGTGCATATCCTTGAGAAGCTACTGCAGACAAGGCTTTCTGGGACCATGTATGGTATGGAGTAATGCAAGACATCAACACTGTGGGTAACCATAATAGGACAGTAGTACAGGGCACTGCAGGGTTACAGATATGATGCTACATGTAAAGACCAAGGCGTGGGATATTGCCAGATAGCCCAACATAACAGATGAATTTCACAGAAGAAGAGTTCCTAGTAACCCTGTCAACGGCAGGTGAAACAGGCCTCGTAACTAGCGGTGGCTTGGATGCAAGAGTGGAGATAATGATGACTGCCCAAGCATCTGCAGGGAATGCACCATACTCCATTACTCTTGTGCAGTAGCCCAGTAGTATGAATGGTTTACTCAACAGTCACGCATAATTGCTTTCCTGGTACATTGTGGTGCAGGTTGCACTACTAGAGTATTCGCCCAAAAGCTACTCGAATAACTGCCACATGTGCCAGTGGGAGTTGACATGTACCAGCACTACTACAGCTATACTGTCATGGTGCTTTTCCAGGTCCTGCTGATGGAAAGTCTAGTGCAACAGGTGGGCGCATACCAGATACTAAAGTTGTGTGCAGCTGTCAAACAATGGCACATTTCACAGTCTGATGACAGTGGCACTGTCAGCAATGCTAAACACTGAAGGACATGCACATATTACCCACATATAAGATAACCATGGAGGGGCAGAATGATCCTCAGGCATCCCCATGTTTAGTGCTGGATGCCCTGTATATGTTATCCCCACCCAAGCTATGGAGAAATCACCATCACAGAAAGCATTGATAAGTAGCACAGTCTCCAGGGTATATAGGTGGCTGTCGATACAACATCTCTAGGACATTCCCTGACCTGGGTATCACCCATTAATATCAAATCAGTGGATGTGCAGGTCAGTAATGTAGGCAAAGACAGCCACTGCACTATGTCCAAGATGCTCTGTCTTGCACAAGGAAATACAACTGATACACTACTGCAAGACATGCTATACCACATGCAGAGTGACATGGCATACAATGATCTGCAGCAGACATGGCTGCTTGCAAGCAGAGGGGGACCAACTAGCACCGATTGGTACATCCATTAAGAATACTGGCAAACACACACCAAGGCTATATGCAGGGGTCTGGATGCACAGACCAGGCTCATGCCAACTGCATACACTGTTTCACAGACTGCATCACGGTCAGCTCTGATAATTGCTGTATCCACCCTAGTCGCATGCACATGGCCAATGCTCTCCTGGTCACACAGCAGGGCCTACACGCAGGGCCAGCCACTGTGGATCCCACAGTTCTTCACCATTCATATCCCTTGCTGGCGAACTGAAAGCAAATCTTAGATGTCAATTCCATGGGTCATGGATGCAGACAAATTTACTGCCTCCTCAAAATGGGGAGCCACAGAGAAAAGTTCCTTTACATGTTCTTAATGCACTACACCAATTAGAGTGATACTGCAAGCTCACAAGGTAAACATGACCAGTGTTCACAACATAGAAGCTTCTTCCAGACACTAAGATGTACTCTTCCCCAACTGCACTGCCGTGTACATGGCTACCACATTCACATTCTGTAAGCCTGATACTTCACACTTATAAAAGAGTGCTGCAATCCTTTGCCCACATGAGCTGTGCAAGTAAGGAGGACTGCAGCTTGCCTACCCCTCTGTACTGTGCAAGCATAAGGTAATGTCAGATGCACAGCATGGCCAGTCAAATTGTGAGGTACAGCTGGGGTTGGTTAATGCATACATCAGTTGTATTCCTGTGCTGTCCATGATATGAACCACAACTATGTAAAAGACAATTCCACTTTGCCACTGCCATTATATACAGGACACTGCTCTAGCCGAGTCGACAGACTCCTCACCAGACAACTCCTCCATTGCTGCCACTGATATTTCAAGCAGTTCCACAACACTTATGCACCACAGTTGCTTTTGTATCACCACATTCTGTAACATTGTGCAGACTATGAACATCTTACTGCAGGTCTCCTATGCACCACCAGAGGTATTCAGTAGGCAGAAGCAAGGCTTCTCAAGTCTGAACACACATTAAACAATGTTCACTGTCAGCAAAGCTACAAGCCATGTCCATCTTGGTCCAGGAGGCTAAGGATGAGACAGACAGACATGGCCCTAAAGCATATCATCCATTACTTGCAACACACAACAGTAGACACTATTACGAGTGGCCTTCTCCTTATGACCAAGGGAACAACATATACAAGACTATGGCTGGCAACATGTGCACCTACCTACACGACACCTGCAACAGCTGAAAAAACCACAGAAGTAGCTCACCAAGAGGATCACTGGCCTCAAACAGATGCCCTATGCAGCTCGACTGAAGAAACTCCAGCTATACTCTGTTGCTTACCACCTACTCAGAGGTGATCTCTGCCTAACATACAAGGCCATGTCCAACCCAGAATTGATGGACATGCTCCACCTAAAGAAAACCTTATCCCCTCAAGCCACATGCCCTAGGTGTCTAAACCTCACCACAACTATAAATAGGACGTGCTGGAGGGACAGATTCCAGTCCCAGAGACTTCCCATACTTTGATACAAGATTCCAATCTAATTAGGCAGAGCTCCTCACTAACACTCTTCAAGAGAAACCTTGACGAGTGGACGGGAAAAGTACAGTTTTGTACCTACCATAAATGTAGATGTTCGAGGATCCACATTGCTGCAGTCCTAACTATTGGGTAGTCAGCTGTCCAGTCGGCCCGAATACCAAAGTATATGGCTGACGTCGGTCAGGGCGCATTAGACTGACGTCAGTACGTCAGGGTACTAATGCGCATGACCGACGTCATATCCTCAGTCTTTTCTTGCCCCAGATGTCAGAAGACCCTGAAAAGCTAAGGCCTAAACCAAAAATTCCAAACATACCTGCACCAAAAATATGTACAATATATACAAAATTACCAGAATATAACCTCACCTACACAACCACCCTTAAACACAGAGGGGAAGGAGGGAGGGTAAATTGGACTGCAGCAATGTGGATCCTCGAACATCTACATTTATGGTAGGTACAAAACTGTACTATGTTCTTCATTCCACATTGCTGCAGTCCTAACTATTGGGTAGAATCCCAAAGCAGAGGTAAGGGAGGCTGGCAAATCATAAGGAAGCAGGAACTGACAACATGCCTTGCAAAATAGCTGTGGCAAAACCAGCCCTAGACTTAGAGTAGAGAGGAAGGTGATAATGCTTAGAGAAAGTATGCACTGAACTCCAAGTAGCTGCCTCCAAAATATCCTTAGTGGCCACCCCTTAGAAATGCTGTAGAAGTGGCAGTAGCCCTAGTGGAATGAGGCCTAATTCCAGCTGGAATCTCCTTGCCATGATGGGAATAACAAAATGCAATGCAAAACCCAATCCACCTAGAAATAGTTTGTTTTGACACAGGCTTGCCCTGAACCCAAAGCAAAAGAAACAAACAACTGCTGAGACTGCCTAAAATCCTTAGTCCTGCTCAAATAATAACGCAATTGCCTGTGTACATCTAAAGTGTGCAAAATCTTTTCCCCTTTATTTTGGGGATCTGCATAAAAGTAGGCAAATGAATAGTTTGGTTTAAAGCCACACTAGAAACCACCTTAGGCATAAAGGAAGGATTAGTGCGTAAAGATACCCTATCCTTATGAAAAATCAAAAAGGCTCTACCGCCATAAGGGCCTGCAACTCAGAAACCCTTCTTGCAGAAGTAATGGCCAACAAAAAGCATTCTTCCATGACAAATATTTCAATTCAGCAGTAGCCGAGGCTCAAAAGGTTGTAGAGTAAGTTTCTCCAACACAAAATTGAGATCCCAAGCAGGAGTAGGAGCTCTACGTGGGGGTCTTATATTCTTTGCCCTCTAAGAAATTGCTTGAACAAAGGATGCGAAAACAATGGTGGGTCACAATCATAGTGAGCTGAAATTGCTGCAGCATGAATCTTAATGGAAGAGAAAGACAAACCTTTGTCCAATAACTCAGTAAGATATTGAAGAGCCACACTCAAATTAGGCTCAGAAATCTCCAAATTGTTTGCTGCACTCCAAAATAAAAATCTCTTCCATTTTTCTGCGTACACTTTCCTTGTACTAGGTCTTCTGGCTTCCATAATCACATTTAAAACTTGTTGAGGAAGTTGAGACCTGCTGTCTTTCAAAACAGAATATGCCAGGCTGTTAGATGAAGAGATTGAAGCTTGACATTGAGCAGGTGACCGTCCCTCTGAGACAACAGGTGTGGAATCAAGGGTAAAGGCCATGGAGGCTTCCTTACCAGACTCCTCAGTAATGGGTACCAGTGCTGCCGAGGCCAATCTGGAGCTATTAAAATCATCCTTGGCTTGTCTTGTCTGACCTTTAGAAGCACCTTTGGGAGAAGAGGCAGAGGTGGAAAAGCATACACATGAAGATTTTTCCAACTGAAAGAAAGAGCATCCACTTTCCAAGCTGTGTGATGAAACCTCTTTGTGCAAAACTTTGGCAGCTGGTGGTTTAGTGGAGAAGCGAACAGATCTATGTCTGGAGTTCCCCATGACACTGTCAATTTTGAAATACATGAAGATCCAGTTTCCACTCGTGGGGATCCATGATTTGTCTGCTTAACACATCTGCTAAGGAGTTCTGTGCTCCCGGCAGAAACCTTGCCTGAAGAGTTAGTTGCAAGCTGAGCGCAGTCTCCCATAAAATCATTGCTTGCCTGCACAATGGGTAAGAATGTGTTCCCCTTGTTTGTTGATGTACCACATGACAGTTGTGTTGTCTGTTAGAATCAACACCTGCCCTGGAAGAAGTAACTCCTTGAAAGCCATTAATGCAAACTGGACTGCTAACATCTCTTTCATGTTGATATGTAGATGCTGTAGTCTGGCAGGCCACTTGTCTTGTATCCACTTTCCATTTAGATGAGCTCCCCAAGCAATGTCTGAGGCATCTGTCGTTAGAATCTGACTCGGCTCTGGCCGGGTCACAGAGAGTCCCTTGTTTAGGTGACATTCCTGAGCCCACCACAAAAATTCCTTTTGAATGCAAGGTATTATTTGAATGACAGTGTCCAAATCCTGGCAGTGCTGTGTCCATACATTTTGAGATACCATTGCAGCTTCCTCATATGCAGTTTGGCATTGGGAAGCACCAGAATACAAGATGCCATGAACCCTAAGGCTTGAAGGACTGTCCTTGCAGTCAGCCCGGACTGAAGAGATAGTTGATGGAAGTAACTGGAAAGATTCTTTTGTTTGTCCGGGGTTAAAAGGCCATCTGGGCTGCTGTATTCAGTCTCACACCCAGAAAGCACATGTCTTGAGAGGGTACTAGACTGGACTTTATTTCGCTCACAGAATACCCTAGGCATCTTAGCACTGCTATGACATAATCCAAATGCTGTAGAAGGTCTTCCTTTTCTTGAGCTAGAATCAGGCAGTCGTCCAAGTAAGGATAGATTTGAATTCCTTTTAGCCTGAAGTAAGCTATCACTGGAGCCAGAACCTTTGTGAATACTCTGGGCGCAGTGGATAAGCCAAAGGGCAATGCAGAGAACTGATAATGAGAATTTCCAGCTCGAAAACGCAGATACTTCCTGCAACTTAGTCTTATAGGCACATGAAGGTAAGCTTCCTTGAGATCTAAAGTTACCATCCAGTGATCCTTGCCCAGCAGAGGTAAAAGCTGTTGTAACGTCAACATTTTGAACTTGGGAATGTCCAGATAAGTGTTGAGGATAGATAAATCCAAAATTGGCCTCCACGTGTTCCCCTTCTTCGGTACTAGGAACAGGCGAGAATAAAATCCTAGGCCCCTTTCTGGCACAGGAACTGGCTGAATGGCCCCTGTGTGGAGCAACAGAGAAATTTGCTTGTGAGCCTCTTGTCTTTGTAGAGGAGGAATGTCTGGCATGCCTTTGAAAGGAGGCATGGTATGGAAATAAAACCTGTAACCGTGGTGAATGATATCCAGAACCCATCTGTCTTGGGTAATTAAATCCCAATTTTCTTTGAAAAGAGACAGCCTTCCTCCCAAAGGTGCTGCCAGGCGAGAATGTACTGGCAGCTGAAAAGGCAGGTCATTGAGTCTGCTTACGAAGGACTGACCCCTGCCCTCACCAGAAGTCTGAGCAGGGGAACTCCTGTCCTAGGCCTAAAAGAACCTTGAGCTCTGCCCCTACCACGTCTAGACCTACCCCTAGACTGGGAATCATAAGCAGGATAAGTCCATCCCTTAGTAGGCCAATTTCTACTAAACTTGGAGGCTGCACCTGCAAAAATCCTTAACAGTTTGCATAGACTTAGCCTTGTCCTCCATTTTCTTTAAGACTGCTTCCACAGGCGAACCAAACAACACATCAGACTGCAAAGGAGCATCCAAAATCCTTGTTTTAACATGCTCAGCTAAATTCTGATCTCTCAACCAGGCATGCCTACGAAGAACAGAACCAGTGGCAGCCACCCTCGAGGAGGCCTGCACAGCATCAAAACCACATTGCAAGGAATGTTTACCCACCTGTTCAGACACATGAACTAAATCCTGCAACTCTTTACACTCAATACCTTCTGCCAGAGCATCCACCTTAGATTTCAATTGTGAAAGGAGATAATTCTGATATTTTAACATGAGAAACTGACAATTCAACGCCCTCATGGCTAAAGTGGAAGAAGTATACACTTTCTTTCCCCATCTATCCAAAGCCCTTGCCTCTTTATCAGGAGGAACAGGATTTTTAACAACAGAGGCCTTCACACCTTTAGGCCCCTGAGAGACAGTTTCCGGGTCTGCCCTAGGACTCTTATAAAGATACTTATGAGCTTCAGGCACCCTATAGTACCTATCCGGTTTAACTGGGGCAGGAGGCAAAGAATCAGGATTGAGGGAAGCCTCTGCAAAAACATCTTCCACCACATTCAGAACAGGAGGTATAGCTAAAGGCCTATGCTGGGGTAAAACAAGAATTCCCTAAGCCTCTTCCTGGAATCAGAGAAATCTTGACCTTCCCATTTAAAATGCTCCCTCATGGAATGCAGAGTCTCTGAAAATGAAAAATCCTCAGGAGGAGAAGCTGAAGGAGTAGAATCATCCACATCAGAATCAGAATAAGGAGGAAACTCCTGCAAGTCTTCAGCCGAAGACTCAGAAGCCTCCGAACATTGCTCAAAACTCTCAAACTCAGGTTCCACCCTAGGCCTCTTATCAGGAGGGGCATAGAACCTCTAATCATAGTAATCAAATCCTCTGCCATTTTAAGCATATGTTTCTTAGGCAAAGACCCTGAAGCACTAGGAGAAACCCCCACTGAAGTTAAACTTGGCCTGCCTCTCAAAGAAGCCTTGGAAACAGAAGGGGAGGCTCTAACTACCTTAGGAAGAGAGGGAAGAACAGCCACCTGAGAAGCCCCTCAGCCTGGCCTACTTCCTGCGAGGATACATCCTGTAACAGTAAAGTCTCTCCCTGAGACTCCAAAGAAACACCTGGCAAAACCTCCGGCTCCACTGAGCCTTCTAAAGATCCGACGTCTGGGACTGTCGGTTCTTCCACTCTAGGCTTTGCTGCTTTGTCCTTGCGCTTTTGGCGGGCGCCGGAGCCTCCGACGGCATTTTATAATTACAACGCTTCCCAAAACTAACCTGGCACAGTCTAACCTTCTCTTAATAGTGCGTTTGTTAAATCTAGCACAAGAGCGCATCCAACAACGCCGTGCTCAGGCCCTAAACAAGGTATACACAAAGTATGGTAATCCCTATGAGGTATCTGTTTCCCACAAGAAATACAGTTATTCACTTTTTCTGACATCCGGTTAAATACTGAGGCAAGAAAAACCAAAATATTCCCAACGGGTACTTAGCCAACTTTGATTCGGTCTGAAACTCTGACTTCAGAAACTTTCAGAACGCCAACCTGCACTCGCAAAATTGCTTCTGCATCGGACCATGCGGCAAAAAAGACTGAGGATATGACGTCGGTCATGCGCATTAGTACCCTGACGTACTGACGTCAGTCTAATGCGCCCTGACCGACGTCAGCCATATACTTTGGTATTCGGGCCGACTGGACAGCGGACTACCCAATAGTTAGGACTGCAGCAATGTGGAATGAAGAACATCAAAGTTTACCCTGGGGATCACTGCTGGACAAAGCACAGGGAACTAATCTAAGGGGGGTGGCGAAAGCCAACACATTCTGGCTAAGCTTATAAATGCCTTCGGGCAGATAGCCTAGTACCTACCTATGAACTATGGGAAGTCAGTACATATGAAACACTAGAACAGACAGCACGTGCCAGACATGCGAATCAAGGGAACTGCCTGAATGGCGCACAGACGTATTGAATGCAATACATTACGCACTGCACATCACTTAAGAGTTGGAGTGCAAGCCCTTCCAGATGATGTACAATATGCCTTATGTAGAAACCAAAGTAACAGGTCTTCAGCAAATCAAAAAAGACTTTGATGAAAAGCAGCCAGAATTCCAATGAAAAAACACAATCCAAGTCCACCGTTCGACAAAAGATTAATAACTCAGAATCTAGACAGCATGAATAGCAAAACAAAGCTTTCAAGTAAAAACTCTTCTTCAGTGTTACATAAAACTGTCCTAACCTAGCATGAGCATATATATAACAGCACAGCCAATTAAAATACAAACTCAGTATTAGCAGCAATTACATCTTTAAAGTGCCCCATATCTTATAAAAACTTTTCTTTTAAAACTAAGCCTTACTGAGGCTTATATTCTGGCATGTCTATCCTTTAAAATTGGTTTAATTATTATTTTAAAGGAAAAAAGTTTTTATAAGACATGGGGCACTTTAAAGATGTAATTGCTGCTAATACTGAGTTTGTATTTTAATTGGCTGTGCTGTTGTATATATGCTTGTGCTAGGTCAGGACAGTTTTATGTAATACTGAAGAAGAGTTTTTTTTACTTGAATGCTTTGTTTTGCTATTCATGCCGTCTATATTCTGAGTTATTAAACTTGTCATACGGTGGACTTGGATTGTGTTTGTCATTGAAATATGCCTTATGTAGCAGGTGAAGCCATGAAAGCAACGTAGGCACACACAGTGGCACCTGGGATATCAGAGAGATGGGACTATGATGTAGAATACATGCACAGTTGCCATCCCCGGAAACCAAATATGCTTCTCCTACAGTTGCAGTGTCACATCAAGGAACCTAAAGTAGAAATTACAAGGGCAACACCTACAAAATGAATGTGCCCTCTTACCTGACTCTGAAAGGTCCTTGTAGCGAGGGCAGTTAATACTGCACAAACCTCCATGTCCACTGGTTTATGCATTCGTCCTCGATTCCATTCCAGGTGAGGGCAGCGCACTACTAACTCTAGTATGGCATCTCTGTCCTCATGGTAGTAGCTGATGCCCTGGTCACGGGTGTGATGGTATGTTAGCTGCTGGCAGAGCAGTCAACAAGAAGCAGAGAACAATGACGTACGTAACTGCTGACAATGGCTCTGAAGGGAGCCATTAACTTGCACCACTCTAGTAACGCTGATGGTGCTCCTAACGTTAAAGCCAGTGGTGGCTCGTGCCATTGGACTGGAAGACTGCAGCCCCCCCCCCCCCCCCCCAGCTGTGAAGAAAGAAAAAACATTTAAAAAAAAAATTTATAAATCATTATCATTTCAATTTCTGTTGTATTACTAAGTAATTATTTAATCTAGTACTACTGCTGGCGGACTCGCTAATAAGTCCTGGAACTCGAACTGAACATGCTCGTTGAGTTCGGGATTTAAAAAAAAAAAAAAAAAAAAAGTTTTTTTGTAAATCCAGACTACTGTAAAAGCAGTCCGGATTGAGGAGATAAGGCATCAGTGTGATGCCCAGAAGTCTGTACGGTTTAACAGCACAGTAAAATGGAAGGGGATCGGACTGCCACGTCCACAGTCTCATAAGTGATGTGGATGGCTAGTGATTGGTTCTCGCTCTCTTTTTCACAGCACGCAAAGTGCGGGAAGAGACTGAGAACCAGTCAGTAGTAGTTAGTTTACTGAGCTGAGGATTCGATCGGACCCAGTGTGTGCACTTTCTGTACTGACTGAGCTGACAGTTGACTGAGACTGCTCAGACTTAAGTTTTTTTTTTGTCTTTTCATTTCATCTGTTCTGCTGTTGGTGGTATGTAGGAATATTTTTTTTTGCTAATAATAATAATAAGTGCTATATGTACACCGCCAGGTTGTATATGCAACTATTCAGTAGTAGTTCATGTGATATTCATTGCAGCTGTGGGACGTTTTAGTGTTCAGGTGATGTAAAGTGCATTAGTTTAGTAGTTAACTTATTTGTTTCTGTCAAGATGGACAACGGAACGCTAAGAACATTCTTACTGATGCTGGCGAGTGTGTGTGTGTGTGTGTGTGTGTGTGTGTGTGGGGGGTGCTGTGCACTTTCTCCCAGCAACAGACTAGTGCAAAACACTGATGTTTTTCTGTTTGTCTGCAGCCAGTGGCGGCTTGTAGAGAAGTGCAACAATCCATACCCGTTGCTGTGAAAGTCGTCGAGTTATGTAACGGTACACCTGGGAGGATGGGTGGGTCTGAGACATCAACCTGTGGATACAGAAAGAGCATACCCGGAGCAAGTAAAATGTCACTTAACTGACTCTCTATGTGCTCTCTCTTACTAATACGAGAGATAAAAAAAGTAAGAAGGCAAGCTGCTATTTGTGGAGATGAGTACGTTTAAAAATAATGCAGGGTTAGATGATAGGCTGCTGCATCTAGTAGGAAAAAGCGCCACTGTGGTTACCGAAGCATAAATAAATATAAATTTAAAATATTTAAGGACAGAGTAGTTTTATCCTAGTGTTTTTCCTGTGATGACCGTGTTTCTGTCAAAGTGCATTATAGCTGTGCGAGAATGACACTACTCAGTATAAAGTGCGTGATTGTAAGGTGTTAGAGTTGTGTTTTTATTTGCATATTTTTCTCTTATTGACCACAGGCATGCATTTGAAGTTTGCTTGTTTCTCCCAATTTTTTTTCGAACAAATTGTTTGTCGATGCTGTGTGAGAAGACTTTAAATATGCGTGACGGTGGTGTAAAGTGTTTGGAGTATTACCTTCTTGACAGCATCTAGGAATTCAAAATTGTAGTTAAGGAAACATGGTATGCTTGTTTACAGAGTACTGAACAATGTTTATGCATTTTTACGGAAGGGAAGCTTTTTTTTTTTTATGTTGCACTGTGGAAATGTGCAGGATTTTTTTTAAAGAGGCAAACGCTGAGCAAGGGCAGGGTTACCCTATCTTCTTATGCTGGTAGGCAGGAATTTCTTATTTTAGTATGAGATTTTAAGAGCATACCACACCAGAAGTCATTTCAAAATACGTTGCTTTTTTTTTTTTAAATTTCTAAAATAAAGATTCCCTAATATTTTGAGGTTTGCATGTTTATTGTTTTTCAGTATATTTGGGATAGGCACGAAAACATGTTTCCTCTTAAAATATGAAAGTTATATTCCCAGAAAGGTACAATTTTCCATATCGTGGCTACCCCCAAAAAAGAGGGACTAATGGTAGCTCTAAATAAGGATCATATCCAGAACTGCTTAAGATTGCTTTCCACTATTCACTATGTCAGAGGCAATAATTTATGTAATATTATACGACCCCCCCCCATTAATATTCCAAAATATGCACGCTGATTAGTCAGCGTGCACGTTGTAAATCAGAGTTATAGTAATGGAAAAAGGTTTGGTCACCCAGACTTTTTCCATTAGTATAACTTTTTTTTTTTTTTTACAGCAATGGAGAACGCAAGATCTCTGTTGCTTTTTACAATCTGTCTCGCTATGTTAAACAAGTTTAACATAGCGAGACAGCTTTAAAAAAGTGACTGAGATCTTCCTTTCTCCGTTGCTTTTTTAAAGCTGTCTAGCTATGTTAAACTCTAACATAGTGAGACACTTTGTAAAAAGCAACGGAGATCTTGCTTTCTCTGTTGCTTTTGCCCACAGCTCTGATGTAGTGTGTAAGCATACACATGCGCAGTACATCAGAACTGCCGCAGAATACCAGACAGCTGCGGAAGGGCAGCAAGGAGCCATTATTTAAGAAAAGTAATTTTTTTTTTCTTAAATGTCATTGTATAATAGCAATAACCCACTTCTGGGTGTGGGTAATGCTGGATTTACTCACGGCTGTCTTTATTTGGCCACTCGGTCTTTGCCCTCATGACCAAACCACACCAACCGTGGTTAAATCCAGCCTTACCCACACCCAGGCATGGGTTATTGCTATAGTACACTCCATAAATATCAGTTCTATAGTTTACTTGTGTTGTATGTAAGAGTGCACTCTATTACACGTGCCTTGTGCCTGACTACTTAAGTGGCTGAAAAAAAAATCTCCTTGCAACAGATGTAGCGTATTATGTTACCCCTCACTATTACAGGCTTGACTTTTTTTTTTGTTTTTTTTTTTAATTTCTCCAAGTCTTTTGGGCTTCTAATACCCCAATGGGAATGGACTCCATTTCTAAGTCAAAGTGTGATTAAAGTTCATGAACTTAGTAAGCTGAGCATTAATCCCTACATCACTCGGTGGGTTGCCAGCTGGCTTACTGACAGACCACACTGTAAAAGTAGCTGGCTCCAGACAAGTGATGTACCTCAGAGTTCAGTCCTGGGACAGCTCTTGTTTGGCATCTACATCTCTGAAGCACAGGCCAACACTAAGGGACTCTAGCTAACAAAGTTTGCAGATGACTGCAAACTGGGAGCCATTACTGAATCCCCAAATGATATGGATATTCTACAAAAGAGCCTTACAGAAACAGATGCTTTCCCCTTTGGGAAAAAACATGCAACCATGAATTACCTCATAGGTGGCAGTACACTAAAAGTGTGATGAAAGACTTAGGGATAGGGGTGGACAGTGGTCTCACCTTCAATAATCACATTGCCACAACAGTCAGGAAATCCTTCTATGTGGCACACCTCATCACCAAGGGCTTTTCATCCAGAAAAAAGGAGGTCATTGCCCCACTGTACTCATCCCTCATTAGACCCATTATAGAGTACAACGCCCCATTTGGTATGTACCACACAAGACATCTACAACAGCCAGAAAGGCCACAGAAATACCTTACTAAAAGGATCACAGACCTAAAGCAGATGCCCTATGCTGACTGTCTAAAAAAAATCTCCAGCTATACTGTCACATATTGTCTACTCAGAGGCGATCTCGGCTTAACATAGAAGGCCATGTCAAACCTGAGCTGTTGGACATGCTCCACCTAAAGAAATCCCAATCCCCCAGAGCCACACACTCCAGGGATCTAAACCTTGTCATCACAATGAACAAAACATGCTGGAGGAATAGGTTCCTGACCCAGGGACTCCCCCATACTCTGGAATAGACTGTCCATACATGTCAAGCAGAGCACCTCTTTGGCCCTCTTCGAAAGGTACCTTGTTGATTGGATGGGAGATAGGAAATCCTGTCACCCTGCTAGACAGGGGTCCAGGGAAATAAATACTGTGGGAAGTAATATCCAGGGTATTGCTATGGCTAGGCTTGTATATGCCCTAGGGCCAAATAGCCTAGTACACACACAGAGTGTGTGTGCAGTTGGGCAAGAGTTGCAGCAGGTTACAAAGTTATCTTAGAACATCAGATGGACAAGGCACTCAAAGATGGAACCCTGAACATTTGAAAGGTAAAAAAAAAGAAAAAAACTGCAATATGGGAAACAAATAATTATAGTTATGTAATTCAAGAAATAATCTGCAGTTTGTCATTTATTCTTCACAATGTCAGATTCCCACTGAGTCTATTGATGCTTATTTTACTGAATTAAAGACTAAAGATGAATTAATTTAGGATGTCAGAGATTGAAAATGGATGCTATAAATGTTGTTGAAAAAGAGAAGCGCAAGTTCTATCATTGCTGGCAGTTGAAAAAGAGAAGCACAAGTCATATCATTGCTGGGAATTAAACAGCTGAATTGTTTCCAAAATTGTTTTAGTCTGCTTAATAGCGACTGTAGTCTGAATTTAAGATAGCTAACGTTGTCTTGTGATAGCATGTTTAGATAGGTTGCAGATTAATGTGAAGTATTTTGGAGTATCTCAGGTTGTGTTTAATTTCCATTTGTGCCAGGATTCATCCTGGAGTAAAAAGAGAGCTTTCAATTTTTGTGACAGCCACAGTTTTGGTTAGGTATAAAAATGGAGACAGCGCTCTGTAGGTGTGTATGGGTGCACACGAGCGTATAATGTGCATATGGTGGTTCTAATGTGTTTGAATAAACAAAGTAAATGCAAACTTTTCAAACAATTTAGGGGGATTAGTATGTTCCAAGTTACTGTTTAGGAAAATGCCTGTGCTTTGCCGCTTTTATGTCATATTGTATTGGGAGTTTGATCTGCTGTTTTAGTCAGTGTTTGACATAGCAGTGAGTGACTGAACCCAGGATAAATACTTTCTCAATGCCCTCTACAGTTTTGGTGGGTACTTTTACTAGCTTAGTTTTATAAATGACAGGAAAACTAATCTTGTTGCATTTCTTATACCTTGGTGACCTACATTTCATTATACTTTTTTGTGAATGAGCCATGACGTACACAGAGGAGATGGAACTAAGAACAAGTTGGCTCTCCTCTACCATTGCACACCATAATTGTGACAATATTCTAGAGCTTTGAGTGATTTTCTTAAGGTCTAGGAGGAGCCTATTGGTGTGGCATGTGAATTCCTTTGTATTATGAAAATATTCAACTTTGCTCATGTAGATGCCAATATAAACTACTGTTCTGAACGTTTCTTGAACTTGGTGTTCCAAACTAGATGTGATAACTTCAAACTTGTCAGTTTCATGGATAGGTCACCATATTATTCAGTTTGCAGTATACACCCCATTTATAATTCCAAATCTTGAACCTCCCCCTGTCCCTATGTCACATTCTAGTTAGTTTTCCCTTTCAAAAGCAATCACTTTTTCTTTACCTGTTCACTCAGTTGTCACCCAATTTAGTGTTTGTCTCCTTTTGTTCAAGTTTCATATTTTTTATCCATCTCGCATGGTTTCATTCAGACTTTCTATTAAGTTATTTACAGACAATAGAAGTATAATCCCACCCCTCCCCCTCCATCTGAGTATTCTTTCTGCAAATACTTTTTTGTTATGGCTAAAGCATGTACTCCAACATACTGATTTTCCATGTTGAGTAGGTTTTTACTGTTTCCTTCTGTATGGCGGTTTCATTGCTTCAGTGTGTAGTCATGTTCCTCAGACTTAATTTTATGTATACTGCTTATGTAACCATATTACTTGTCTTCCTCTATTACATTGTCATTGTAGATTAAGAAGGAGCATTTCTTTGTGTCTGATACAGAAAATGTGTTATGTCCAGAGCTTACCAGTAAACAGACAAATAAGAACTTGGATTGCATTGGACTGCACTGCACTATCGTCAGTGTTACAGCATTTTATTTATTCCTACCCAGCTTCTTAGGATTTTTTTTCAGAGTTCAGAATGTGGATTAAGAACATCAAGCTTGTCAGTTCCTGTTATACCACTGAGTCTAGTGCTGCAATTAGTCAGAACCAGTCACTACTCACCATAATGTCCCATCTGTGTCTATCTTCATTTATCCTTGACCTGTTTTGCTTCTGAAATCGGAACAGACTCAGCCATACAACAGCCCGCAAGGACCAAAAACTCGAGCTTTTCTCCCTACCCATAATGCTCCTCTCCCTTTTACCTCAGATCAAGTTTGCTGATAGACAGAAAAAGGCAAGTTTCCCCATTATACTTTTTGTGAAGACCATATCTGGTATAGGAATACTGCAAAAATAGTAAAAAGACAGCTCTCCAACAGATATCAAAGGATGAGGGAAGGAGGGGTGTCAAGGATAAATGAAGGTGTTTCTAACATCTAAAATGAATCTGGAGTAAATTCTGGATTCTTTCTGGTCTGAGGGGACATGTTGGATTACTCTTCTAGGAGGTTTTTCTTATTTCTTTAACTGCTGGTTCCTTCTGACTGGGTAGAACATCAGGATCCTTTTAAATTTTTTGGGAAGGTTGTGAAAGGGAAATGAGTGTGTATGTGTACACACACACTTTACATGCTCTACGGCTGCATCATTTTTTAGAGAGAAGAATAACTGCATATGGAGGAAGTCTGTGTGTGTGTGTGTGTGTGTCTACAGAATATCCATATTTTTGCATAACATTTCTGTTGCATTTTATTCTGGCAAATTAGTTGCAAGTCATTAAAGATAGAAGTTAGAAAATGACAGACATTTGAGTTCAGATTTCATACTCTTCAGAAAATACATACTAATGCAATTTACTATTTTATTAAGTTTCTCCAAGTCTGAAAGAGCAATATTTAAAAAATTGTCCTTATTTTTGGGCCTTTTGTCCCACTTATTTATGGCTTTGTCCAGATTTCTTGCTCTGAGGTTGAGAGCATGACAAATCTGTCAGGGCCATCACCGTCACCCTGAGACATTTCAAATTGTGACAGTGACATGCTTGTTGTACCCCACTCCCCCATGTAGTGATTTTGGATGTGTCCAAGCTAGTCCTTTCATCTGTCCTTGATTTTGCAGAATGTTCTGGTTTTCTGTAATATTTTTATACTGTTGATTTATGCTTATTATTCAGAAAATGCATGCTGTTTCAGTGCCTGTAGCTCTGTTTAAGTAGCAATGCTTTAATGACCATCAGGTAAGCTTGTCTGAGATTGTAAGATGCAAGTAAGCTTTAATAAGCATACTGTTAAAGAATTACCAACATTGAAAGCCTTTTTTTGCCATGCAGAGAATATTTACATAACTAGATAATGTGGGTATTGAAATTCATATGACAGTATTTGTAATAAAGGGCAGCATTACGGGTATTTTCAGACGTTCATTACATTTGTTGGAGACTTGCAGTCATCTTTGCAGGCTTTACCTGTAAACTAAACAGAATGCCAATCTATCATGTGTGGTCTATAACCTGTGCAGTAATCCTTTAAGCAATTAATCTTGAGCTTGTTACTTGTTTGCTGCTCATTTTTTACTTTGATCATGTTTTCTCCATGCAACAAGTAGATAGTTGTCAGGCAGCAGGTCTTTTTTGGATAAGACACATTTTTACAAGTGGGGGTATCACAGAGATTGCTACTTTCAGCATGTTACTTGGGTACTTTTATAAAGCAGAACATAAATTATAATAAGAACTGCAGTGCAAGGAGAAGTAGTTTGAGTTGAGTGATGCTTGCTTTTTTATATTTGATTTTGATTGGCATTCCAGTAACGTATTTAAAAAGTAATTTATTTTCTCATGCCTCACAACCCTTTTGTTTCCATCTAGATATTAAGCAAGATGTCAAGTAGCCAATGCATTGAAATATTTTTTTTCTTCTACACTTCATTTCGTCTTGATTGGACTCTCATAATGATGGTTTGGCACCCAGGGCAGTGTATTTAAAGTCTCAGTTTTTGTGGTTTTGAGCATAGTTCTGCCCCTTTCTAGTTGGTCACACCCCTTCCCATTGGCCAAACCCATTCAACCGTCTCCTGCAGCCCCCCTTTGATTTGAAGTCACCAGCCGCCACTGGTTAAAGCACAAGTGAAGCTCCTGTACCCAGAAAATCTTGGCATTCAGAATAAATCATTGTGACATATACCATGATAATGTTATGCTTCTGAATTGCTCAGCAATTTTTAAGTTTGTCATCTGCATAAGTAATAGTTCTCATTAGCAAACGATGCATATATGGTTATGTCACTGGTAGAGCAGTCACAATGTAAGCCTCTGTTAAATGCCCCTGCCCAAAGAACCACCTTTCATCATACTATTTCCCTTAATGCTGTGTTAATCATTTTTAAAATACCAAGTCACTACACAACCTTTGTTTATACACCAATGGTTCCATATAAAGTCCCTGATCAAAGTCAAAGCCCCTGATCAAAGTCAAAGTCCCTGATCAAAGTCAAAGTCCAGGATTCTCTTGTCAGTACTCAACTTACTATAAACTGCATCAATGCAGCAATTTAACAGTAGTAAATGAGGGTACGGACATCACACTAAGCAAGGAATGGAAAAAGTGCATTTCTAGGCAAAATCTCTACATATACACTACCAAGTTTCTATAAAGAGCAGTGTGATGCAGACCTCCCAACCGTCCCGAATTACTCGTTTTTTACCGAGTTTTGGGGTCTCAATGAAAGGGTGCCTCGATTCCCGAGTGGCACCCCTTCATTCCAATTTTTTAAACTATTTTATTTAGATTCTGCAATTTCGGAGCTGACGTTATCACGTGCGCGATGACGCCCGCTCTGTCAGCCTGTCGGAATTAAGCTCAGCCGCACATGTTGCCTGTTTGAATACTCGTGCGCATCTGTATATTTGAATACTCAGTTCGTCCAAGCTGCTTTCATTTTAATGCTGTGCGTGTTGCCCTGTTTGAATATTCGGTTCATCTGGGGCAGATTTAAAGCCGTTCATACTTGGAGTGGAGTTATCTACATCTGCTGAGTGAGTGAATACTATATCTGCTTCTGCCATGCCATTTAGCTGCTTGGGGACTGCTAGTGCTATGCCGTTTAACAGGGGGATTAGGATTCCATTGCAGTTCTGTGGATTGCTGAGAGGTACTGCAGTTCTTTCTCTTAGTGTGTGTGTGTGTGTGTGTGTGTGTGTGTGTGTGTGTGTGTGTGTGTATGTGAACTCAACAGAACACTGCGTCGTAATGTACGTGAATTGAAGAGAACACACGGCAGAGGTAGCTGCATGTGTGTGCTCGCACGTGACTTTGTTTTTGTGTGACTAATTATAAAAAGAAACTGTTCATTTTTCATTTTTGTTCAGTGCAATGTTGGGGACTCGTGATCTGCATAGGTTTCAGGTTAGGGGAGCTTGTTGGTCAGAGAAGGCAGGCTTTGGCATATTTATTTCAAGGTTTTGTAGCTTGGGAAGCTGTTTGTTTGGGATTAGCGTATACTGAAGATAATTGCATCTTTAGTCCATCAGTGTTCTGAAAGTCAATAAATAACACCGGAACATAGACAACATAATGCACATGCTGTGAGTGTCCCAACAATCTTCTAGCCATCAGTACAAATTAAAAGACTATAGGAAAAAATGGAGCTGAAAAAGTGAAACTGTGGATGCAACACTGCTTGCAGGTATGAAGGTCCCATGTTTGATACTAGTGCTGGTTCTTGGCTGAAAGAACTTAAAACAGACCACCAAGGTTTGACACTGTAACAGTAGACGGCACCATCCATTTATAACAGACTTTATGAGAGCTGGAGAAATACTCTCAGTGAATTCCACAGGCATAAGATTTGGGAATTCCACGAGACGAAGTGCACATATTAACACTGTGATTGGGAGAGACTATCTATAGAGCTAAGAAGATCTTTATTAAAGCAAGTGAAGTAAAAAATAATAAAGGAGAATGAAGCATATTCAGATTTTTTTTACTTGCAGAAGTTCACAGCCTGTGAAGTAAAATCAAGAATAAATAGTGCCTATGGCTATTTTAGTGTGTAACAATGGAAATTCCCAATGTTTTAAAATAAGTGCTGCAGAAAGGAATAATTCCATGAGAAAAGAAGCACATAATGACATAAAAAGAACCTAGCTGGGTCATTAGTGAGGTATGGACGTTCTATGTGAATGGAATTATTCACTGTAGTACAATGCAACATGTTTTAGCATGCTATGACAAAGAGAATAACTGGCTCGATAAGGGAGTCATTTTCCTTCAGTGAATACTGTAAGACAGCTGCAGTAAAATCATTCTTATGAGAGCCTTGTTTCTTCTGATTCAGCTTCTGAGCTCAGGCCAACTGCCGATATTTGTAAGCAATGAAGAACAACATGTAAAGTACAGTTATATCTGATATGGCAACATAACACAGCAGAAATGGATTCAAGGGTCTAAACTCCTTGTAGGTAACCTCCCCTCACAATGTAGAGGGAGGACAAGAACAAAAAAGTACAGTTTTGTACCTACCATAAATGTAGATGTTCGAGTGTATACCCTGCTGCAGTCATCACACTTGGGTTATCCTGTCGTCAGGCGGTCCCGCAGTCGGCCTGAATTCCAAAGTCTTGGTCCGGCGTCGGTTAATGTCGCTTCTTCCCTGATGTCAGTGCGCCAGGGGTATATAGGAGGCAGCAGACACCATTTTCTTCAGTTTTTCTTGCCCAAGATGTCAGGTGCCCCCCCAAAAGGTGGTCAGTAGATAATACCAATAATAAAAGTTTAGCACAAACAAAACATCCCTCCAGCTATAAGCAGATACACCACAAAGGTTGTATCAGATTTTAAGGCGTTGAAAGGTTTTAGTTAGGTCAGAGGGGATGGAGGGAGGGTAACCTGGAATGCAGCAGGGTATACACTCGAACATCTACATTTATGGTAGGTACAAAACTGTACTATGTTCATCGTGTTACCCTGCTGCAGTCATCACACTTGGGTAGAATCCCAAAGCTAAGGATGGGAGGTGGAGTCAAACAGGGTTAGAGGAGGCTAGAAGGCCCTGCAAAACTGCAGTGGCGAAGCCAGCTCTAGTCTTAGAGTAAAGTGGTAAGTGACAGTGTTTGGTGAAGGTGTGTACTGAACTCCAAGTTGCAGCTTCAAAAATATCCTTGGTTGGCACCCCCCTGAGGAAAGCTGTAGATGTAGCTGCTGCCCTGGTAGAGTGGGGCCTTATGCTAACAGGAACTGGTTTTCCATGGTGGGTGTAGCAAAAATGTATGCAATGTCCTATCCATTTGGAAATGGTCTGTTTTGAGATGGCCTTTCCTTGTGATGCTGTAGCATAGGATACAAAGAGCTGGTCAGACTTTCTGAAAACCTTAGTTTTATCCAAGTAACATAGTTGCCTGTGAGTGTCCAAGGAGTGCAGGAGTCTTTCTCCTTTGTTCTGTGGATTTGGAAAGAAGGTGGGTAAAATGGATGGTTTGATTTAGAGCCACATTGGATACCACCTTAGGCATAAAGGAGGGGTTAGTTCGTAGAGAAACTCTGTCTTGATAAAAAATGAGGAAAGGCTCTACTGCCATTAGTGCCTGAAGCTCTGAGACTCTTCTGGTTGAAGTTATTGCTAGCAGCAAGGCAGTCTTCCATGATATAAATTTTAAGTCAGCTGAGAAAGCTGGTTCAAAAGGAGGTAGCGCAAGTTTTTCCAGAACAAAACTGAGATCCCAGGTTGGTGTCGGTGCTCTCCTGGGAGGCCTAATGTTTTTGGCCCCTCTGAGAAACTGCCTTAGAAGTGGATGTGAAAATAAGGGAGGATCCGTGTTGTAGTGAGCTGAAATAGCTGAGGCGTGGATTTTAATAGATGAAAAAGAAAGCCCTTTGTGTAACATCTCAGTTAAATATTGTAGAATCTGAGGTATGTCTGGCTGAAGGGTATTTTGGCCTTTAGCTTGGTTCCAGGTGCAAAACCTTTTCCATTTGTCTGAATAGGCTTTCCTGGTGCTGGGCCTCCTGGCTTCCAGAATAACATCCATAACAGCTTGTAAAGGAAGAGCTGGGCTGGTTGCTTAGGTGATTTGCCATGCAGCCAAATTTAAGGTTTTGAGCTGGCTGTGTAGGATCTGACTGTCTTGCTGTGTGAGCAGATGAGTAATTTGTGGTAAAATCCATGGTGGGCCCTGGGTCATATTTCTTAATAGTGGGTACCAGTGCTGGCGTGGCCAGTCTGGGGCAATGAGTATCATTCGAGGTCTCTCCATCCTAACTTTCAGCAGCACCTTTGTGAGAAGGGGCAATGAAGGGAAGGCATATACTGTCAGCTTTTTCCAACTGAATGAGAGTGCGTCCACTTTCCAAGCTTGATGGTGAAATGTCCTTGTACAAAATTTTGGTAGCTGGCAGTTTTAGGGGCTGGCAAATAGGTCTATGTCTGGGTGCCCCCATTTTTAAGTTATCATTGCAAATACTTGTGGATCCAGTTTCCACTCGTGGGGATCCATGATGTTTCTGCTTAGGTCATCTGCCAATGTGTTCTTTTTTTCTGGCAGAAATTGAGCTTGTAATTGAACTTGGTAAGCCAGTGCTGTGTTCCACAAAGTCATTGCTTGCCTGCATAGAGGGTAGGAGTGCGTGAGTGCGTACCCCCTTGTTTGTTTATGTACCACATTACTGTGGTGTTGTCTGTCCTTATTGTAAGCTGTCCTGGATGTAAGAGGTCCTTGAAGGCTGTCAGGGCATTCTGTACGGCTAGCATTTCTTTTTGATTGATGTGCAGATTCCTTTGATCTGCAGTCCATATGCCTTGAACGCACCCGTCCTGCCATGTGTGCCCCCCAGGCATAGTCCGATGCATCTGTTGTCATAGTTTGCCTGGCTGGGGGTAAGGTGAAAGGCTGACCCTTGTTGAGGTGACATGCCTGACACCACCATAGAAACTCTTGTTGAAGGCAGGGAATGAGAGATATCATGGTGTCCAAGCTGTGGCTGTGTTGAGTCCATATGCTTTTTAGGTACCACTGTAATTTCCTCATATGCAGTTTTGCAAATGGTATTAGTAGTATGCAAGATGCCATGAAGCCCAAGGCCTGCAGAATTTTTCTTGCAGGGAGTTGGGTCTTTGTTGCCATTGTTTTGAAGTATTGAGTCAGTTGTAGTTGTTTGGCTGGCATCAGATAAGCCATCTGGGCCGCTGTATTCAAGCTGGCACCCAGGAATGTCCTTTTGTGAGGGTACCAGTTTTGATTTCTTTTCATTTACTGTGTACCCTAGGCAACTTAGAAGGTGTTTTACAAAAGCCAGATGTTGTAAGAGAATGTCCTTGCTTTCTGCTTGGATGAGGCGGTATGGGTATATTTGAATTCCTCTTTGTCTGCAGTATGCAATTACTGGTAATTACTGGTGCCAGGCATTTTGTGAAGACCCTGGGCGCAGTGGATAAGCCAAAGGGCAGTGCAGAGAATTGGTAATGGGTTGAACCTGCAATGAAACGGAGGTATCTTCTGCAATTTTGTCTGATAGGGACATGCAGGTATGCCTCCTTGAGGTCCAACATTACTAGCCATGCTTTCTTGCCCAACATGGGAAGAAGCTGCTGTAGTGTTAGCATCTTGAATTTGGGTACTTGTAAGAAGGTGTTTAGAATTGAAAGATCCAGAATGGGTCTCCAAGCATTGTCCTTTCTGGGGACTAGAAAGAGCCTAGAGTAAAATCCTTGTCCTTGCTCCCGTGTAGGTACCAGTTGAATGGCTCTCATGTCCAGGAGAGCTGTAATTTGTTTTTGTGCCTCTGCCCATTGATTTTGTGGCAGGTTTGGCATTCCTTTTATCGTTGGCAAGGTGTGGAAATGGAATCTGTATCCTTGTGAGATAATGTCTAGGACCCATTTGTCCTTTGTGACGATGTGCCAGTTGTCTGTAAAAAGTGCTAATTTTCCTCCCAAGGGAGCTGCCAAGAGAGTTTTGCTTGGCAGTTTGAGATTTAAGTCATTGTGTTTGCCTTCTAGTAGTTTGGGACCCGTCTTCTCCTCCCTTCTGTGTTGCAGTGCCCCATTGTCGAGGTTTGTAATGGATTTGTGCTTGTCCTCTGCCCCTTGGGTGTCTGTATTTACCCCTCTGTGGTCTGTCAGTAGCTGGAAAGGAGCAATTTTTTGTTGGCCAATTTCTGCTGAAGCGTGGGGGCTGAACCTGTAAGAAATCTGTGACCGACTGCATAGATTTTGCCTTCGCCTCCATTTTCTTTAAAACTTCTTCTGCTTTAACCCCAAATAGGACATCCTGCTGTAAGGGTGCATCTAGTAACTTTGCTTTAACATGATCAGGTAATGTTTGTTCCTTTAACCAAGCATGCCTACGTATAACAGACCCAGTAACAGCTGCTCTTACAGGAAGCTTCCAAGGAATCAAATCCACATTGTAAAGTATGTTTGCCCACCTGTTCAGCTGCCTGCAACAGATCCTGCATTTCCTTGAATTCAGACTGCTGAGGGTGCATGCTTATCTTTTGTTTTATTTGAGACGTAAGGAATTGCTGGTATTTAAGCATGTGAAATTGACAATTTAGTGCTCTCATAGCTAGAGTAGCTGAGGTGTAAACCTTCCCCCACTTATCTAGTGCTCTGGAGTCCCTTTCAGAGGGTACAGGATTTTTAGCCATAGAAGCCTTAGCCCCTTTGGGACCCTGGGAGATTGTCTCTGGATCAGCAACAGGGCTTTTGTAAAGAAATTTGTGTGAGTCAGGCACTCTATAGTATCTATCTGGTTTGGCTGGAGCAGGAGGCGGAGAATCTGGATTTAGACTAGATTCTAAGTAAACATCATCCACAATGTCTAAAACTGGGGGGATAGCAAGTGGTCTGTGCTGGGGGAGTAAAAAACTCTCGGAGCCTTTTCTTTGAGTCGGAGTAGTCCTGACCTTCCCAGTGGAAATGTTCCCTCATGGTATGTAAGGTTTCCCCAAAGGAATAGTCTTCAGGGGGAGAAGCTGAGGGAATAGAATCCTCAGCATCGGAATCTTCATAAGGGGGAAAGGAGTAATCCTGTTCCTCAGAGGAGCCTGAGGAAATAGACACTTGATCAGAGGAGGCATAATCCTCCTCTTGCCTAGGCCTTTTGTCGGGTGGGGGTTGGGAACCCCTGATTAAAGAAATCAAATCTTCAGCCATTTTAAGCATCTGTTTCTTAGGTATGGGGCCTTGAACTGGAGACTGAAGTGCAGTCTTTTTTGGTTTTAGAGGAGTCTTAAGCTTGGCATAAGATTTTATGGTGAGAGTAGTCGGTCTGAAGACACCTTCAGAAACCAAAGATGTTTCTGCAGCACCGGCTTCTCCTCCTGCAGTGACGTCGGTGGGGCCTAAAGAAAATGGCTGCGTCGGCCTAGAACGCTCAGCCAGAGAATCCGAAGCGGTCTGCGGTTCCAATTCTGCGGTAGCCAGGGGCTGCGTAGGCACCTCACTGAAAACCGGTGAACCGGCGACCGGCCCAGCCGAGGCCTCGGAGTCTGGCGTGGATCTAGGCTGCCTGTCTTTATCTTTGCGTTTTTTATGTACGCCGGTAGTCGGATGCTCCAACGGCATCGTGTAATTAAATTTCCTACAGAAGTAGTGTTGTGCGAAATAGCGTCGCTTTATAGTTCGCTTATTGAACCTAGCACAAAACCGACAACCAGTGACGTTGTGGTCTGGGCCTAGGCAGGGTATGCAAAAAGAATGAAAGTCCTTATGAGGTATTTGCTTCCCACAAAAAATACAATTGTTAACTTTTTCTGACATCGGTCTGAGGCAAGAAAAGTTTCCCCAACGGGGTACTTAGCTTTATTGAAGACTTCGGATCTGAAATTCGACTTCGAAACTCTCAGGAGTCGGCCGGCCGGCACTTGCCAACTGCTTCTGCTTCGGGCACCGCACGGCAAGAAAGACTGAAGAAAATAGCGTTGGATGCCTTCTATATACCCCTGGCGCACTGACGTCAGGGAAGAAGCGACAGCAACCGACGCCGGACCAAGACTTTGGAATTCAGGCCGACTGCGGGACCGCCTGACGACAGGATTACCCAAGTGTGATGACTGCAGCAGGGTAACACGATGAACATCTAAGTAGCAAGCAAGCAAGTGTATATTGTACTGAATACTAAATGGAAAGAATTCGGTGATTACAGTAATACAAGAGTAAAGACACAAAGTTAGAGTAAATGTTTTGTATCGTTCTGCAGTCTGTTGAGAACAAAGTGATGCAAAATTCAGCCATGATTGTTTGACAAATTCTGGACTTTCTTTCGTTTTATGCCTCTTCTTCATCAATCTCTAGTTATGGTAGTCTGCAACTTGTACTTGCTTGATTTTTTGAATGTGGAAGGTAGGCTGGTACAAGGATTCTGTCAGCCACAACCCGAGACACAGGGTAGGGGCTATTACAAATTGTATATATTTACACCTAAGATGTGCTATACAAAGTTTGCAGGATATTAAATAAGGCAACATTTTACACAGTATAGTCAGTTTACAGTCATTGTAGAAGTAAAGAAGTAGGTTCGTAGGTTCATAGATTATTACTAGGCTAACTGCCCTTGCGGGTCATTTTAAGCCTAGCCAACTACCCCGTGTGAGAATCAAACCCTGCACCTCGTGCTTGCAAGGTAAACACCTTAACCATTATGCCAACCTCCCACCTATGCACACATTACTCCCTTTATCATACGATAAGCGCTTTCGAGTTAATCTTCCTCAGATGATCTGAGGAAGATTAACTCTAAAGCGCTTATCGTATGATAAAGGGACTTGATTTACCTGCTTTTATTATTTTTATTTCATTAAATCGTTTTTAACCAAGTTCTTCGTTCTTGGTTTTATTTTGAGTACAAGTTACTGTAAAGAACTACGCTAGCCTTGGTGAACCAGCTGTCGTTGTTTTGAAAAATTGTTTGCCACTAGACAGTTCACCACAGCAGAAGGAAAAAAGTGTTTCTTTGTATTATACATACCTACACTATTTTTGTACTGCACTGTTTGGCCACTGCAGGTCCTTCAGACATGAAACAATTCCCAGCCCTACTCTACCACGATAACAGACTGCTCTTTTGTTACTTAATGGCTAGTCTCAAATATGTCCCTTTTTTTTAGTACATCGCATCCACTTGGCAGCTGGTCATTTCTTAACACGTCATTAATACTTGTGTTCTGGATATGCATTCACAAGAAATTCATTAGCCAATCCTTTCTTAGTAGCACTGTTCCTGCTAGACCACTGGACTCATCAGGGTCAGACAGCCACAGAACTCACATCCCCTCTACTACAGGTGAGAAAGCCACTTCATCCCATCAGGCCTGCCTGACTATTCTCAATGATACAAAGTTGTTTATGAACCTGAGCCACCTGGAAGTGCAGGAAGATGCTTTGCTTAGGTGATAGCAAAAAGGCTACATTCACACTTAATTTGCTATGGAACTTTGGGTTGTTACATACTGCTCTTAACTAAACGTTTACTCTATTTTACAGCCTTACCAGTGTTTTTTTCTTCTAAATTATACTATACTGTATTGTTTCTGGAAGTTTCCAGATAAAGTCCACTTAATAAATCAGTTTATGTAAGGCAAACAATACAACAAAACTGGAAAAAAAAAATCTTACCAGTAGAGAAGAGTAAACAACCTCAGGGTTTGGATGGTCCAGAAATAATACAAGGCCAGGCAGACACCCATGATCTTGAACAATGGCACGCCTATTCATAGGATCAGCTGCCAAGTCACGCAGCTGGTTAACTACTGCCAAGGGATCTGGCTCCTCACTCATGATGCCACCTTCTTCAATGCCATATGAATTCAAATGCTCCCACTGTAGTATATCTGCTGCAGATAAAAACAATTAAATATGTCATAACAAAATACAGGGGTTTTAACACATTTCAACGTCCACACATGCTGATGTCACATATGCACACAACTTTGGGATAGCATAACAAATAACCACTGTGAAGTTTTTCTGATTTTCTTGACCAAGTATCAAAGGACAGTGATAGGCATCAAGAACAAACGGAAGGCAAACAGGTGACCATAAACAACATAGCAAACTCTATATTCTTGTGTGTAATACTGGTAGTTGCGAAATAAGGTATATGTAGGACGCTAACCACCTGACCCTTCAATGCCAAAAATACCATAAAAGGTTTTATGACATGACCAAGGTCAAACAACCCAACTAAAAAAATACACAAATCATCATCCTACATATATACAAAACTTTTTTCCTAGTGCAGCCCCATTTAAAACACAACAGCTGCTAAACTTAATGTTGTTTCAACAACTCCACCAAGGGCACTAACATTACAATAATGGACGGATTTATTAATGATTCACACAAAAAGAAAATCCTTTTGTAAGCTCAGCATGCACTGATAAGCTTTAAAGAAACTATCCTTTTGACAATCACCTCTGGCACCACAGTTGTGCCTACAGTCCTTCGCTAAACAATTCGTGCTCAAAAGTGATTCCCATTTAAATTTTATAAATCCTATGGGAAAAGTATTTTAAGCAAACTTATTTTTCTGTACTTAACTATCAGTACTGAAACGTTAACTAATGTTCTAATGTCACCATCAGAAAAGCAAAGGGATGAGCTCTGCTTAAGCCTTTAAGCTTGTGTTTTACATCCCTTTCTATTCCCAGTATGTTTAACTTTGCAAGTAATCACATGCAATGATCATCAAATAAGACTTGTTACATGATCAAAGCCTCTGATTAATTTCAAAATTAAACACAAGGCAAGCAATAAAGAACATAAAACACTGTTCCCTGAACTTTAACACAGAATGCCACAAAATCTCCCAGACTCAAACATGAAAATAATGCATTTGCTTAAAATGCTAACAGCATAAGGAAACAATCAATTGCTTAAAATGTCAATTTATAACATTAAAAGACCATAAAAGATTAACAAAACTGCATTAACACTATTTGAGCAAGTAGTACTTAAAAACAGTATAAAACAATGTGAAACCTTAGACTCTCTCTCTCTACAAAGTGATATACTTTTACAGCTCACTGGAAATTATTTGTGTTGAAATTAACAGATGTTCTTAAAGTAGGAATTGGTCTATAAAAACTTGATAGGTCCCTATGGCTGGGTATATACCTTCCACCAATAAGCTTCTTTATTCCAGAAGTTCATGCTATGTAGAATGAATGCACATTATGATGCACGTTGAGACAACATATATCAACTCTGTAAGTGCATTTCCTCTTGTGCTTGTATATTTGGACTCCTCTTCAGGAGTATGCATCCTCCTGCAAAGTAAGAAACTACTAAGATTTTATATCCTGTTACTAGCCAATTATATATTATAGTGTGTGTAATTTTTACAATTCATTTGAAGTGATTCACTGTCTGTTGAGCCCAACAGAATAAAAAGGCTTCCATTGAAGAAGTTTCTAATTTACTGAGATTTTCCAACCTCAGAGGTAGTTATTTTAGCTTACTGGGGCTGGGACAAAGCTTCCAGTGCATGCACAGCAACCACCACATAAAACAGTAGGAGCCAGTTTGATTAGTCAGCTTCAAATAGGACAACAGAAGAAGACCAACTCGCTGAAATGCACCACAACCACATGCCAACACACAAACTATAAAAGCCAGCAGTGGCTGCATGATGCACCTAAGCAAAAGGGGAGAGAAGGAATTTTTGATCCATTGTAAAGATTCCTCCCATACATCAACTAGCAAGGCAATAATCTGTTAAACCAAAACATCACAGACCCTTTTTGATTGGTCCTATAACTAGCTAAATCCAAAGCTGTAAAACACCATAATGAAAGAGCCAAAGGATCATAAAGCCCAGAGATCCATTTAGGGAACACCATAGCCAGCAAAGGCCATATGCTTGAGAGTCACGAACATGACTATGATGCTTGGAGGAAGGTAGAACCACAAGTCAAGGGCCTCAACAATAAAGACCGACAGACCAAAGAAGCAACACAGGCAGGTACTCCTAAAAAGGAGCCAGTTTTGAGAAAGGAAGGGTGGGTGGTTGAATACCAGGTCTATATTATAAGAATGAAGTTTTAAATATTCAAACACCATATGAGCAACACCAAATGGCCGAATATTTAAAACTTCGCAAGTGTGAATGCAGATTGCCATAGGGAATTCTTCCCTTAACTTCAACGTAGTGCGATCTCAGAGTTGGTATATGTAAGTAGCGGGGGTTGTGGGGGGTGCAAGGGGGCTTGCCCCCTTGCTCAGAGCAATCAGTTTTTTTTTATTTTTACATTATTTTGGTTTGGTGTTTTACAGCTTCGCTCATATGGTGTTCAAAGTTGTAAAACTTTGTTCTTATAATATATACCCTTGAATACCATCCTGTGGCACAGAGACAACTGCCATAGCAAAAGGAGTGGCACTGGCAGCTGTGAGCCCTGCCCTCATGAGTTCACCCAAACAATACATCCTTGTAGACGAACCAACAGTCTACCTCATCAGTAAAGTACCACTGTCTCAAACACCTAGAGAAGCTGCATCACTCTAAAAAGTTAGGGGCCCTGTCGCCTCCCAGTTATGGCACCCATTAAGAAACAAAGAACAAAGGTAAAGTTCAGGAACCAGAAGACAAGACAACCTTCTTAGAAGTGTGAACAAAACAGAAAGGTGGAAGATCCTAATTCCTGTAGGTCTGAAGGTCCAAGAATCCTGGTGAATTGTGGAGAAATTAAGAAGGGAATTTAGCCCAAGGATGAAAGCACATACATTTAGACTGTTATGAAAACTTTTTCAAAGTTAAATTAATATGGAAACGGACTAAAGATGAAAAATTCTTAATAATTCAACAATTGGGGGCCTACATCAATATCATTGTGAATATAACTTATAATCACTCTATATGCATTTATAAAAATATATACATATTTATATTTTATATATAAGCATATAGACTTAAACGTACTACCTATCTAAGCCTTTAGAATAAGCATACAGTATATTTGACACATTCGTTCAAGCCTGGCCATGCTGAGGCATTCAATTTTAACTGCCATAAAAGCTCCTTCCTTTCAAGATAGAATTCAAATGGACCTCCCCCTTGAGTCCAATTGTATTTGATCTACTGCCATATACTTGCATGGTGTTATTAAGTCTAAGAATGTAGAGGATACTAGATTGCCATTATTTTATTCTGGTTGATACTACTGGTAAAGCGGAGTAGGGCAGTAGTAGTACTATGATTGGGTCAAAATCCACGCTGTGTACAAGGAAGACTGTTATTAGATGAGAGGTAGTTGAGAAGCTGCATATGTACGCATTCTTTCTAAGAGTTTACAGAGGGGTGATAAGATGGCAATAGGTCTAGAATTTAAGAAACCGCTACAGTTACCACATTTGTGTTAGGGAATTATGCAAGATATATCCAGTTTTCAGGGACATATTGTTCAGATATGGACCGGTTGCTATGGACCGAGTCAGGAAAGGAGACCGCATTTGCTGCTAGTCTTAAGAATTCAGAGGGTAGATTGTCAGCTGCAATGGTAGTGGACTTTAGAGTAGTTTTTTATGACATTCATTTGGACAGGTTTAAAAGAGAAGGAGTCAGTTCCATCATTGGCTATAGTTGGGATAGTAGGAGGTTCACTGCAGTAGTTCTTATTGACAGAGTGTCAGAGCAATAAGAGCAGTTTTTCCAAGTGATTAACCTTAAGTCAGCCTGACAGGTAGGTTTAAAAGGATGACAGTTTGCCCAGCACAAAACTGAGATCCCGAGGAGGAGGAACCATTCTATGAGGTGGTCTTGGGTGTAAAATTCCTTTTAGAAACATACTATAAACAAAGATAAAATCAATGAGCAGACATGCTGAAAAGGCTGCAAGATAAACCTTTAAAGGAATAAGAGTCAGAGGATAGTACAGTTGTGTACACTTACCATATATGTAGATGTCAGAGTGTATTCACTGTTGCAGTCATTACACATTTGGGTTATCTGTTTGCAGGTAGCCCTCAGTCGGCCTGATTAAAAAAGTCTTGGGTCCTGTGTCAGTTGCTGTCCCTTCTTCCATGACGCCATTACATCAGTTTTTCTTGATAAAAGGCCACAAGCAATGAAAACAAACTAAAGAAAAAAAAAACACGAATAGGCACTGGAGCACGAGGAACTAGGACAAATACAAAGTAAATGTTAAGCTCTTTAATAAAATACGCTTTTCGTTCAGCTGCTGTAGCCAAACTTCAGACAAAAAACAAAAGAACGGACACACCTTATATAATATAAATTAACCATGTGATAACAATTTCGCTATCAAACACTCCTTGTATTATTAATATAAAAAGAGGCTAGTTAAACATTTTATGCAAATCAAACATTTACTTACAAAAAACTTTTGCTTATAAAATTAAAACTACACAGTTTAAACCAAAAACAAAATGTGTCCTGTATACGGGCACTTATAATACATATGACATAGTCCTAACAGATCAGACTCCTCAATTTTAAAACACATGAAGGAGATACTTTATCATTCAAACCTGGCATTTTATAGGATTGCAGTATTAACTGCCATATTAACTCTTGGCGCTCAAGTAGTAACTGGTGAGGACCATCTATAATGACAGGAATCACCTGACCTATAACCCTACAAACAAATGTGTGTGTGTAGGGAACTCATTTCAATGCCTTGCCAACGCATTCTCAGTCCTCTTTCTCCTAATGTTGCACACATGCTCGTTATATCCTGTCTTTAAACTTCCTGTCTGTCTTGCCCACATAAAATGTAGGACCAAGACTGGCAGGTGGCCAAATATACTACAGACTTAGATAGGCAACTGTAACTCCCCCTCACTCTGTAAATCTTCCCATGGATAAAAAAAAGTAGACCCAGAGGCTGTGTGTTTACAATAGTTGCAGGCCTCACATTTATAAGTCCCTTCCGGTCGATGTGTTACTATCTTGTTTGTCTCTAACATACTCTTTAGATTGTTTCCTCTTTTGTAAACAATATTAGGTCTATCTCCTAACTTATCTGTTAGGTTCAATCTCAAAGGAAAATAAATTCCAGTTCCTTTGTAAAATGAGTTTAATCAAGTCAGATTCTAAACTGAATGGGGTAATAATACTCGTGTTGAATTTAGGTGTCTCGTTTGGAGAACAAGTAAACTGATCCAAATCAGTACGTGTATGAACCTCTACATTGCTAATAACATCCCCTTCACTGAGAGCACTAACAGTACTAGACAAAATAGTTTTATATATTCCTACACTCTTCTTGTACTGAACCTCAATGATGTCACTTAACTTTCAGGGTATCCTCTTCTAAGAAACATACCTCTCAATACCTCACATTCCTCAAAGAACAAATCGTCCTTCGTTACCATACAGGCAGCACGAACCAACTGACCCTTAACACTTTTTCTGCTGCCGTGGGTGGGCACACGAGTAATGTAAAATTGTGTTGGAATACGTTTCTTTACGGTGAATCCTAGCTACATACTGTATTTGTACAATCAGACAGTTCCACATCCAAAAAGGCTATTTTATCCACAGCCACATTGTGTGTAAATTTCAAAAACGTTGTACTAGTGTTAATCTGCTCTAAAAGAGAACCCACCTCCAACCTGTCGCCGTCAACAAAATGAAGATATCGTCCAGGAATAGAGTATAAAATTTCAACTTAGTTGAAAAATCAAGAACGTTAAACACGTGTTGGTGTTCCCACTGGGCCATTACTAAGTTTGAAAAACTTGCCCCACATGGGGACCCCATCGCCACACTTACTTATTGTAAAAAAATCTAGTCAAACATCACAAAATTATTAGACAATATGATGTCTAAAAACTCCTGGACCAACCTCACTTTGTTACTCCCAGCTCCATGGTATAACATTCTTTCAGCTACCCATTGGATACCTATATTGCGAGGTATTGAGAAATATACGTCAGTGACAAATAGTTTCCTGGTGAGAAAACTAGTTAATGGCAGACAAGAAGGCTCACAAATCCTTACAAATTTAGTCTTCCTTTTTCACATATTTCTTCAAAATATTATCAATAAACTTAGCACTAGCGTAGGTTATAGATCTTGTGTTAACTAAAGCCCTCATTGTGGGATTTTCGATTCCTTTGTGAAGCTTAGGCAAACCAAACAAAGAGGGAATCTTTGGTGACAGTACCGTTAAATAGTTCAACATGCTTAAGTCCATCAGTGCTTCCAAAAACAAATCATTCAGAAAACTATTAATGCGTCTATATGCACTGTTCAACTCATTTATACTGGATAACATATAGGTGTCACCTCCCAATACACTTCATTTTTCAGTGTACAATTCTAAATCCATCAGCACCAAACCCCCTCCCTTATCTGGTTTCATAATAAGCAACAGTAAAGTTTTCACCGCATTCAAAGCTTCCAATTCACCTTCAGAAATGTTAACATTACCAGCATTAAGTCACTTAAACTGCAAACTCCGAATTTTAGTTTCAAATAAAAATTCAAATAGAGACAACAAGAGAAGATCAGGAGCGTTAAAAGTACTAGGAACCCTCACTACATTGTCAACCAACTCATTTCCCATAAGCATAGCTAAATTAAGTTTACGAATGAACAACTTCAAATCAATAAGTGTTCTAGGTAAATCAAAATGGCGTGAAGGAACAAAAGATAAACCTTTGGAGAAAAATTCACAGAGCTCCTCTGAAACTGGATAATTAGAATAATTATAAACTTTAAAGTCACCATCTTTATTATAATACACTTTCAAGTGACTACCGTCTAATTCTTCATTCTGTGAGGGCCCTTCTTGCTGTTGTCTGCCCTCTCGTGTTGTGTTGTTTCTGGTGGTTCTGGTCCCTGTTGGGAAAAGTTTGTTCTCCACTTCCTAGGTTATTCGTTTGTTCCGTCGTTCCTGCCGTTGAAAAGTCAGGCACATTACCATTGTCCACAAACTGATCATCATACCTCTGCTCCCAACCAATATTACGAGAAACTGACCTTGCAAAGGAATTCACTGGCCTCACATTAAGTTAGTTTTTCCTGTTACGTGAAAAACAAACCTGTTGATAACCAGAGTAACCTCTGTCTTGTGAAGAGGGCGGAGCTGGATAAGCAGACTGGGTTTTGTAAGCCTCAATGTCCCTCAAGTTTTTTTTAATTTAATCGGAGTTCCTACTAAGTTGTTGGCTAATGGTAGTAAAAATCCTAGAATAATCATAACAATAGCGAACAAAATCTTCATGTGTTTTTATACTGCGATCCAATTCAGTTATTTCTGTCATCAAACCATCAACAGTCAGCTGGTAATACTTACAAATCAATTGCATAAGTTCAAGCCAGTGTTTGTCAAATAAACTCACCAATTCTAAGTGAAATTCGGACCCTGCTTCGAGTCCTGACGGGTACTGCCAAGAGCGCAAACCCTTCGGGATGACACCAACCCTCTTACATTCCTCAAAATACTTAATCTCAAGTTGAAGCTTCTTGGCTTTTAAAGATTTTTGATCCAAGGCTTTTAATTTACTGACAAGTGGAACACTTCCTTCAGCCAGATGCTCACAATGTACCTCACCGGGTACACTCCCAAACAAAGGTTGTTCATGTAACCAAAATGTGACATCAGGCAATTCTGTAAGCCTCAAGGAAGCAAATGGGTTGACTAATGAAGAAACAGTAGAAAACTCCGGCTTAACGGTTGGTCTCCGTATCACACTACCATTCCTTTCACCGATGTTACCTCCATGGACACCCAACACCACTAATAGCAGCACTGGGTTCACATAACTGAGTAGAACACTCAGCCTGGGTTAAACTATCCATCCTGGCCATCAAATTCGCCAGTCTCTCGTTCATCACATTCAAAAGTGCTGCTAAATTACCGACATCCTTAGTGTCCGTTAACGAAATTCCAGAGGAAGGTATAGGCGAGTGCAAATCCAAACTCCCTGTGCTTCCAGTAGCCATACAACCAACCAGATAAAAGGCCACAAGCAATGAAAATTAGAAGTTATGTACCTACCATAACGTTCCATGTTAGTTGTCTTCTCTCGCCTTCTTTCTTGCTGGATGGGTTCGGAGCCGATCCTCGGCTCCGACTCGGCACTTGCTTTAGCTCGAGAACTCCTTTTACCAGCTCGAGGCAACCCTATATCCCATGATGCAAGGCGGAACTACCTCAGATCTCGTTTGGCAGCTAACTTACCCTGCTAAAGGTTATCCTAAACAAATTAGGAACAAGTTTCCTAAAAGAAGTCCTCATAACAAGATCCAGAGGAAACAAACTAATAGGAACTCTTCAAGATCTGTCCAGGCCAGGGGGAAGGAGGGAGGGACGCAAGAAAGAAGGCGAGAGAAGACAACTAACATGGAACGTTATGGTAGGTACATAACTTCTAAATGTTAAGTTGTCAATCTCGCCTTCATTCTTGCTGGATGGGACCGCGTCCCTAGCACCTGTATCCCGGGTGGCTCAATGGAACAGACTCTTGAGAACTGTGGAACCAAAACTGGCCCTATCTCTGGAGGCCAAATCCAACTTGTAATGAGAAACAAAGGTATGAGGCGTGGCCCAAGTAGCTGCTGCACAAATGGTATCAATGGGAAGTCTATCCTGAAAAGCTGCAGAAGTGGATAGACTCCTGGTCGAGTGTGCTTTTGGCTTAGAAGATAGTTGTTTGCCTCTGAGAGAGTACACATAGGAAATGGTGGAAGTCAACCATCTGGATAAGGTCACTTTAGAAACTGGAAGACCTAACCTGTTTTCTGCATAAGAGACAAACAATTGGTCCGATTTTCTAATTTGTTTAGTCCTATGCAAGTAGTACCTGAGCTGACGATGGACATCCAAAAAATGCAATTTCTGTTCAGCTCTGTCAGAATAGTTAGGGAAAAAGACTGGTAGATCTATAGATTGGTTAATATTGGTTTGAGACACAACCTTGGGGAGAAAGGAAGGGTTAGTTCTTAACGATACCCTGTCCTTATGAAAAACCAAATAAGGTGAACGAATACAGAGAGCTTGAATCTCGGAAACCCTTCTTGCAGAAGTGACAGCCAGTAAAAATATAGTTTTCCACGTCAATAACTTCAAAGAACATGAAGCAGACGGTTCGAAAGGAGGTAGTATCAAGGATGCTAACATTAAGTTCAGATCCCATTGCGGAGGAGGATGCTTTATAGGTGGTTTTAGGAGAAAAACTCCTCTCAAAAAGGCCTTGCATAACCTATGAGACATGATGTTATTGTCATGCAAGCCAACATGATACTTGGAAATGGCAGCCAGTTGTACTTTGACTGTAGATGACGAGGATCCCGAATGAAAAACCTCCGCTAGGAAATCTAAAACAGAATGTACGGGAGCAGTAAAAGGATCAATATTTCTGGAGTTTGCCCAAATCGAAAACCGTCGCCACTTGCTAGCATAAATAGTCCTAGTGGACGACTTCAAGGAAGACACTAAAATGTCTCTGAGTCAGAAATCATTGGTAGCCTGGCTAGGGAAGGAAGTGGAGCAACCAAGCAGTGAGGTTGAGAGAATGAATGGCCCGGTGCTGCTGACCCGACTGGTGGATCAAAAGATCCGGAACTGGGTCTAGATGCCAGGGCCGCACCAGAAGGTGATGATGCAGAGACGGAAACCAAATTTGTCGAGGCCAAAAAGGAGCAATGAGGATCAATTTGGCTCTCAAAACGGTGGCTTTCTGAATGACTTGTGGAATCAATGGAAAGGGAGGAAAAGCATAAAGAAGTCCCCGAGGCCAATCCTGGGTTAGAGAGTCTCTCAGGGGTTGGCCTGGAAGGGGAAAGAGAGTGAAAAAGTCTGGGCACTTGTTGTTTTGAGGGGTAGCGAAAAGATCGCAACAAGGAGTGCCCCACTTCAGAAAAATCTGATCCACTACAGATTGATTGAGAGACCACTCGTGAGGCATCAGAATAGATCTGCTTAGCCTGTCCGCCAACAGGTTGGACCTTCCGGGGATGTGCGTTGCTATCAGAAACCGCTGAGAAGAGATCACCCATTGCCAAAGTCTGAGAGCTTCTCGACATAAGGGATAGGACCTGGTTCCGCCCTGTTTGTTGATGTACCAGACCACGGACATGTTGTCCGTCTGTACTGCAATAGTCCCCGTGGGAAGAAAGTCGTCGAGGGCTTGCAACGTTAAAAGCACTGCTCTCATCTCCAGGACATTTATGTGCAGATGGTATTCTATGGGTTGCCACGTCCCGTGGACCATCCTGCCCTGATAATGCCGCCCCACCCGATCAGAGAGGCATCCGTGGTGACTGTGGCAACTGGAGGAGGGGAACAAAGGGTCGGCCCTGATGAAGAAGAGGGGAAGATATCCACCAGCCCAGATGAGCCCTGCATGACTGTGTTACTAAGATCTCGTGTCTCATCGGAAGATTGTGATACGACCACTGCGTGAATAGCATCCACTGCAGGAGACGCATGTGAAAGCGAGCCAGTGGTAGAAGAACAATGGCCGCAGCCATTAGGCCTAGAACTTTCAGGACAAACCTGGCTTTGATCTTGTTGCTTTGTAACAGAAGCCGAACAAATTTTTGGATGTCCAGAATTCTTTGATCCGTTAGTCTGGCTAACATTTTGACGGTATTTAACTCTGCCTATAAAGGTGATAGATTGGCAAGGCAGCAGAGAAGATTTTACGAAATTTACTGAAATTCCCAGATTCTTGCAAAGCTGTAGGGTGTAGTCTCTGGACTGAAGAAGCTGACACTTGGTGGTGGCGGAGAGGAGCCAGTCGTCCAAATAAGGAAACACCTGGAATCCTAGACGTCTCAGGTGAGCTGTGACCACTGCCATGCATTTGGTAAACACTCTGGGGGCTGAAGTGAGGCCAAAGGGCAGGGCTCTGAATTGGTAATGACTGGTCCCTAGCCGAAAGCGGAGAAACCTCCTGGAGCGCCTGTGAATCTTTATGTGATAGTACGCATCCTGAAGGTCTATAGAGCACATCCAGTTGTCCTTGCCCAGAAAAGGCAGAATGGACTGAAGCGTGACCATCCGGAATCTTGCCTTTTTGACAAATCTGTTCAGATTGCTCAGGTCTAATATTGGTCTCCAATCTCCCGTCCTTTTGGGGACCAAAAAGAATCTTGAGTAGACGCCGGATCCTACTTGGTCTGCCGGCACTGTCTGGACGGCTCTTTTTTCTAGGAGTTTTGAAACCTCCTGTTTTGCCAAATCCCTTTGACCGGGTGAGATGTCTGGAAGGGATTGTGGAGGTACGGGAAACCTTACGAAGGGGATCTTGTAACCCTCGGATATAATCGACTGTACCCACTTCTCTTGGGATAGGGATTGCCAGGCTACTGGGTACAGTGAAATCCTTCCCCCGACTGCCTCCAAGGGTGGACAGTCGGGCAACACCTCAGGGATGCTGAAAGGGCTTCTCAGGAAGAGACTCCCTGTTGCCCTGGTTCTGAGGACCCCCCCTGCCTCTAGGGCGGCGTCTATTATTGTTACCCCTCTGCCTCTGGGGTAAACTGACCACGTGTGTCCGGTGTAGCTCCTTGGGCTTTACGGAACCACATCTTCCCCTTTCTGACCCTTGGGATATGGTCTAGAAGGAGCGGAAAATTGGACTCCAACGGCAGAAAGAGTTTTACCGTCCTGCTCACACCTGGTCAAGGTATCCTTCACTTGAGGTCCGAACAAAGCCGAACCATCAAAGGGGGTATTAGTGAAGGACGCCTTAAAGGGGTCCGCAAAATTACACAGCCGCATCCAGGCTTGGCGTCTAAGAGCAACTCCTGTGCCTGCGGCCCTGCTCGCTCCATCGGCCGCATAAGATATGAGCCGCATGGAGGAGTTAGATATGGAATTCAGGATAGCAAGCTGTGAGGCAATCTTTTCCTGAGCCCCAGCAGCAGAAGGATCCTGGACTACTTCACCCAGTTCCTTGAGAATATCTCGTTGAAGTCTGGTGAAGTGACAAAGGTAATTCAGCTTAACGCATAGCAAAGGTCGCTGAAGAAAACATCCGCTTTCCATACCTGTCCATGGTCCTAGAATCCTTGTTAGGAGGATGGACAGGTACTGAAGGATCCGCCAGCTCCTTCTTAGTGGCCGCCGCCACCATAGCATCCACAGAGACACCTTTGGAAAGGAACTGTTTATCCGACGGGCCGTAATGAACTTGGATGGTCTTCTGGGGACAGGTTCCACAGAATCTGGAGCCACGCCTTCCGAGCCACTACCTGCATAAGTGGGTCGAAGGCGGAGACACCCACGAGGTGGAGGGTCGGGATCCAAAAGCCTCCAGGTAGACCGACTCATCCTCGGAGGGGTCAATGGAGGCCAATTCCCCTCTGTTTGAGGAGCTCAAGGATGTCTGAAAAGGAGACATCCTCAGAGGGGGACCGTGGGGAACCCTCCGACTCATTTAAGTCGGTATCAGATGTAGTAGACTCAGGGGAGTCTGTGTGTTTCCTCTTACACGTCCTCTTCCGAGGGGGTTCCCCTGCAGGGTCAGGAGAAACCTCGGAAGAGGAGGAAATTCCCAGTGGGGAAACCTGGGGCGATGGATCCCTGGGCCTGAGAGCAAGAGGCTGGCAAGAGGCATCTGCAGGCACTGATGAGGGAGGAGCTAAAGGGATGGACCGTTGACCAGGCTCAGAGGCCAGGACACTCCTCATCACCTCAAAGGCTCCTCTCCCCGGGAGGCCGGAACATACCCGCTCCGAAGAGACAGGAATGGTCGGCTCCAAAGAGAGAAGGCTCCGAGGCCGATGTCGGCGCCGAGCTTACCAAAGCGAAGCCCCGAGAGGAGAGCGGGTCGGACAAGGGTCCGATGCCACTAGCCCCTCGGAGCCGACAGTGGAAACCCGGCGACGGATCCCTCCAAGGAAGGTCTCAAGGAGGAGATCGGAGCCGAGGACGACGGAGCCGAAGGATGTATCGGCTCCGGCATCGAAACAGTCGCTGTCCCAAGAAGCTCCGGCTCTGAACTCTGGTGTAGAGTCGGAGGAGGAAGTTCAAGAATTGGGGCTATAGCCGAAGTCTGTTGAGACGGGCTATGGAGCATTTGGGCCAGTGCCTGAGACTTCAACAGCCTGCTTACCACCCTCTCCAAGTCGTGGTCAGACAGCCTGGAAGATCTCGAAGATCGGCTCCGATGGCTCCGCTCCGACAAAAGAGGAGATCCCGGAGCCGAGTGGATACTCATAATAGAGGGGGACCGAGATCTCTTACGGGTCGAAGCCATCGGAGCCGAAGTCCCTAGAACTCCAGATGGAGCCGAAGATTTCTCGGCTCCGATGCTGGATAACGTGTCGGCTCCAGCCGGAGCCGACAAGGCCACAGTAGTCAGGGTTCCGGAGCCAGCCGGCACTGAACCCACTACTTGAGTCGAAGAAGTATCGGCTCCGACGGAGCCGGAGCCACCGGAGGAGGCTTGGACACTGTAGCCTGAGCCTTCGGTGGCTTATGAGGTTTTCCTGACCCTGATTTAGGAGGAGAACCTTCAGGTTTAAGTAAACCTCGGAGGATGAGTTTATTCCTCCTTTCCTGCAGGACTCTCTGGCTAAAAGCATGGCACAACGCACAGGAGTCCTGCAGGTGCAAAGGCCCCAGGCAATAAACACAAGAAGTGTGACCGTCTGTCAGAGACATTTTCTGACAGCACTGGTCACACTTCTTGAAGCCTGAGACCTTGCCTTCTTTTGACATCCTTAGGAGGATAGAACACAAACAGTCCCAACAAACACACAAATTAATCCCTTACACAAACACACAGGAAGGGATAACCAAGGGGAACTAGGCCTGACTAAACTACTTTAGATTAAAACTTATAAAAGTTTATAAAAAGGTTGAAAAATAGGGAATAGGGTGGGCTGTAACTAATTACAGACTACACTAACACTAACAGGGAAAAATAAACCCCTAACTACACTTTTTTCTTATTTGACTAAGAAAAAACTTGCCTCAGCTGGCAAAGGAGACCTCTTTCGCTAAGCGGCAAACGAGATCTGGGGTAGTTCCGCCTTGCATCATGGGATATAGGGTTGCCTCGAGCTGGTAAAAGGAGTTCTCGAGCTAAAGCAAGTGCCGAGTCGGAGCCGAGGATCGGCTCCGAACCCATCCAGCAAGAATGAAGGCGAGATTGACAACTTAACATCAAACTTTCTCCCTTGTAAGCACAGAAGATTTCACTTACAGTTCAGATTTTCTTCATACATTAATGCTTGTTTTGCAGTGTGACTAGTCTATCCATTTCAGCAAATGCTGATCAGCAAGGTGACAGCATACAGCCTACTGTCCTCAGGAATATTAAAACGACTGACTACTGGAAACTGTACTTGGCATTTCCCCTTTATGAACTATTTAATGGTATCGTCACCAAAGATTCCCTCTTTGTTTGGTTTGCCTAAGCTTCACAAAGGAATTGAACATCCCCCAATGAGGGCTTTAGTTAACGCGAGATCATCTATAACCTACGCTAGTATTAAGTTCATTGAGAATATTTTGAAGAAATATGTGAAAAAGGAAGACCAAATTTGTAAGGATTCGTGGGCCTTCTTGTCTGCCATTAACCAGTTTCTTCACCAGGAAACAATTACGTTTTTGACGGTAGATGTCACTGACTTATATTTCTCAATACCTCACAATATAGGTATCCAATGGGTAGCTGAAAGAATGTTATACCATGGAGATGAGAGTAACGAAGTGAGGTTGGTCCAGGAGCTTTTAGACATTATATTATCTAATAATTTTGTGATGTTTGCCAAGGAGATTTTTTTACAAAAAGTAGGTGTGACGATGGGGTCCCCCATGTGGGTCAAGTTTTTCGAACTTGGTAATGGCCCAGTGGGAACACCAACACATGTTTAACGTTCCTGATTTTTCAACTAAGCTGAAATTTTATACTCTATTCCTGGACGATATCTTCATTTTGTTTGACAGCAACATGTTGGAGGTGGATTCTTTTTTTTAAGAGCAGATTAACACTAGTACAACGTTTTTGAAGTTTACACAAAATATGGCTGTGGATAAAATAGCCTTTTTGGATGTGGAACTGTCTAATGATTGTACAAATAAACTGTATGTAGCTAAGATTCACCGTAAAGAAACGTATTCCAACACGATTTTACATTACTCGAGTGCCCACCCACAGCAGCAGAAAAAAAAGTTAAGGGTCAGTTGGTTCATGTTGCCCGTATGGTAACAAAGGACGATTCGTTCTTTGAGGAATGTGAGGTATTGAGAGGTATGTTTCTTAGATGAGGATACCCTGAAAGTTTAAGTGACATCATTGAGGAGGTTCAGTACAAGAGGAGTGTAGGAATACATAAACCTATTTTGTCTAGTACAGTTAGTGCTCTCAGTAAAGGGGATGTCATTAGCAATGTAGAAGTTCATACATGTACTGATTTGGATCAGTTTACTTGTTCTGCAAACGAGACACCTAAATTCAACACAAGTTTTATTACCCCATTCAGTTTAGAATCTGACTTGATTAAACTAATTTTACAAAGGAACTGGAATTTATTTTCCTTTGAGATTGACTTAACGGATAAGTTAGGAGATAGACCTAATATTGTTTACAAGAGAGGAAACAATCTAAAGAGTATTTTAGAGATAAACAAGATAGTAACACATCGAACGGAAGGGACTTATAAATGTGAGGCTTGCAACTATTGCAAACACACAGCCTCTAGGTCTACTTTATTTTTTTTTTATTAATGGTAAGATTTACAGAGTGAGGGGGAGATACAACTGCCTAAGTCTGCAGTATATTTGGCCACCGGCCAGTCTTGCCCTGCATTTTATGTGGGCAAGACAGACAGGAAGTTTAAAAAATTATATACGAGCATGTGTGCAACATTAGGAGAAAGAGGACTGAGAATGCATTGGCAAGGCATTGTAATGAGTTCCCTATACACTTTTGTTTTTAGGATTATAGGTCAGGTGATTCCTGACATTATAGGTGGTCCTCACCAGTTACTACTTGAGCGCCAAGAGTTAATATGGCAGTTAAAACTGCAATCCTATAAAATGCTGGGTTTGAATGACAACGTTTCTCTTTCATGCGTTTTAAAATTGAGGAGTCTGATCCGTTAGGACTATGTCATATGTATTAGAAGTGCCCGTATATAGGATCCATTTTGGTTTTACCTGTGTAGTTTTAATTTTATAAACCAAACGTTTACTTACAAAAAAACTTATTTGCATAAAATGTTAGTTTAACTAACCTCTTTTCATATTAGTAATACAAGGACTGTTTGATGTCTTAATTGTTATCACATGGTTAATTTATATTATATAAGGTGCGTCAGTTCTCTTGTTGTTTGTCTGATGAAGTTTGGCTACAGCAGCTGAACGAAAAGCGTATTTTATTAAAGAGCTTTACATTTACTTTGTATTTGTCCTAGTTCCTCGTGCTACAGTGCCTATTTGTGGTTTTTTTTTTTCAGTTTTTCTTGCCCCAGATGTCAGGTGCCCCCCCTAATGGGAAGCAATTAAATATAAAAGTACAAAGATATACCTCCAACAAAAAAGCAAATACACCAAAAAGGCATTTAAGCGTAGTAAAGGAAAGTAGAGGTATAGCCAAAAGAAGTTAGGGGGCTGGACGGAGGGTAACCAGGACTGCAACAGTGAATACACTCTAGCATCTACATTTATGGTAAGTGTACACAGCTGTACTATGTTCTCAGTGTTTCACTGTCGCAGTCATTACATTTGGGTAGATTCCCAAAGCTATGGTTGGGAGGAGGAATTTAGATAGCATTAGGACCAGCTATAAGCGCATGCAAGACTGCAGTGGCAAAGCCAGCTCTGGATTTAGAGAAAATTGGCAAATGATAGTGCTTGGTGAAAGTATGTACAGAACTCCAGGTAGCAGCTTCTAGCATGTCACTGGTAGGGACACCTCTGAGAAAGGCTGTAGAGGTAGATGCAGCCCTGATGGAGTGAGGTCTGATCCCCTGGGGGATAGCTTTTTCATGGTGCTTATAGCAGAAATGAATGCAATGGCCTATCCATTTAGAAATGGTTTGCTTTGAAATAGCCCTCCTCTCTGCCCCTGCAGCAAATGCCACCAGCAGTTGTTCAGACTTCCTTGGAGGTTTAGTCCTGTCCAAGTAGGCTCTAAGCTGTCTGTGCACATCTAAGGAATGCAGTATCCGTTCCACTTTGTTCTGTGGATTGGGAAAGAAGGTTGGCAAATGAATGGACTGATTAAGAGCCACATTGGATACCACCTTGGGCATGAAGGATGGACTGGTTCTAAGGGACACCCTGTCCGCATGAAACATGATGAAAGGCTCCACTGCCATAAGGGCCTGAAATTCAGTTACCCTTCTAGCTGAAGTGATTGCTAAAAGGAAAGCTGTTTTCCAAGAAAGAAATTTTAAGTCTGCAGTAGCAGCTGGCTCGAAAGGAGGTAGGGTGGGTTTCTCCAAAACAAAGTTAAGGTCCCAGACTGGGGTCAAATTTTTGGCCCCTCTAAGGAACTGCTTGAGCAGTGGATGAGAGAAGAGGGGAGGTTCTGTGTTATAATGAGCTGAAATGGCTGAGGCGTGGATTTTAATGGAGGAAAAAGACAGGCCCTTGTGAAGCAACTCAGTTAAGTATTGCAAAATCTGAGATAAATTGGGCACTGTTGTGCTCATCCCTTGAGACTGGTTCCAGGCACAGAATCTTTTCCATTTTTTCAGCATACGATTTTCTAGTACTAGGCCTCCTTGCCTCCAAAATGATATCCATTACAGGTTTACTGAGGGATGGTAAAGGAGAAATTATGTAATTAGCCAGGCTGCAAGGTTCAGTGTTAGAAGCTGAGGGTGTAGAATCTGGTTCTCCTGCTGAGACAACAGGGAAGGAGTCTGAGGCAGGTGCCATGGGGATAACAGTGACACACTACGGAGGGGGTACCAGTGTTGGCGCAGCCAGTTTGGAGCAATCAAAATCATCCTTGGTTTGTCCTGCTTGATTTTTTGTAGTACTTTGGAGAACAGAGGCAGAGGGGGGAAGGCATAGACTGATAGGTTTTCCAGCTGAACAGAGCATCCACTTTCCAGGCTGGTTTGTGGGGAGTCCTATTGTAAAATTTGTCCAATTGGTAGTTCTGGGGAGAGGCAAACAGGTCTATATCTAGGATCCCCCATTTGCTTGTCAACATGTTGAAAATCCTTTGTTCCAGTTTCCACTTGTGCGAGTCCATGAGGCTTCTGCTTAGTCCGTCTGCCAGTGTATTTAATTTTCCTGGCAGGAATTGAGCTTGTAGGTGCACTTGGTAGGTTTAAGGCTGTGTTCCACAATGCCAAGGCTAGTCTGCAGATAGGGTAAGAATGTGTACCCCCCCTGCTTGTTTATGTACCACATAACAGTGGTGTTGTCCGTCTTTACCATCAGTTGCCCTGGAAGAATGTGGTCCTTAAAGGCTGTCAGAGCAATCTGTACAGCTAACACTTCTTTTTGATTGATATGCAGGTGCATTTGACTTGGGTTCCATTTGCCCTGAATGCACTTCCTTGCCAGGTGAGCCCCCCCCCCCCCCATGCATAGTCTGATGCATCGGTTGTTAGGGTTTGGGCGGCAGGGGGTGGTGTGAAAGGTAGACCCTTGTTTTGGTAGCAGGCCACTGCCCACCAAAGGAATTCTAGGTGTAGGCAAGGTATAATAGGAATCATTGCTTCCAGATTATGAGAATGTTGACACCATAGGCTTTTTAGATACCACTGTAGTTTCCTCATATGCAGTCTTGCATATGGAATTAGAAGAATGCAGGAGGCCATGAACCCCAAAGGCTTGCAGTATTTGTCTTGCACATAGCAGGGTTTTTGTGGCCACCTGTTTGAAGTAGGTTGTCAAATGAATTTGTTTCTCTGGCGTGAGGTAAGCCGTCTGGGAAGTTGTATTCAAGCTTGCTCCCAGGAATATAATTTGTTGACAGGGTACCAGGTGTGATTGCTTTTCGTTTATGGTGTACCCCAGACAAGTCAGAACCCTTTATACAAACGCCAGATGATTCAAAAGCATGTCCTGGCTTTCTGCCTGAATTAGACAATCGTCCAGGTATGGGTATATTTGAATATTTCTTTGCCTGCAAAATGTAATAACTGGAGCTAGGCACTTTGTGAATACCCTGGGTGCAGTAGATAAGCCAAAGAGCAGTGCAGAGAACTGAAGCTTTGAAGCGTAGGTATCTTCTGCAAGATTCCCTGATTGGGGTGTGCAGGTATGCTTCTTTTAAATCTAGTTTTGCCAACCAGACATCTTTGCCTAGCATAGGAAGTAATTGAAGAGTCAGCATCTTGAATTTTGGAATCTCCAAAAAGGTGTTTAGGGTAGACAGGTCCAGGATAGGACACCATGAATTGTCTTTTCTGGGTACCAGGAAAAGTCTCTAGTAGAAACCTTGTCCCTTTTCCTCTTCTAGTACCAGTTGAATAGTCCCCATGCTTAAAAGAGAAAGTACTTGTTTTTGGGCCTCTGCCCACTGATTTGGGGGTAGGTCCGGCCACCCGCTTGGTGTTGGCAACATGTGGAAGTGAAATCTGTATCCCTGGGACACTACATTTAAAACCCATTTGCCCAGGGTAATGAGTTCCCAATTCTTTGCATGAAGAGCAATCTTTCCCGCCAAAGGGGCAGTCAGTTGATAAGTGTTTGGAAATTTTAAAAGGAAGTAATTGAGAAAGTTTACCATGGGGGGAGTCTTATTACTCCCAGATTTGGAAGTGGAGGACCCCCAACTGCTTAGTCCTGTGTGTCCCCTGGGACTGAAACCTGGGGTTTTTGCTGTGTCTGGGTTTGGCTTGAGAAGACCTGGAAGGGGCTGGAAAGGACCAATTCTTAGAGGGCCAGTGCCTACTAAATCTAGGAGTCTGAACTTGTAAGAAATCCTTAACCGTTTGCATAGATTTAGCTTTATCTTCCATCTTTTTAAGAACTTCCTCAGCCTTGTTGCCGGTCCCGATTTAAGGGAGCATCCAACAATTTAGCTTTAACATGATCAGGCAAAGACTGCTCCTTAAGCAAAGCATGCTTTCTGAGCACAGAATCAGTAACAGCAGCCCTGCAAGAGGCCTCTAATGAATCAAAACCACATTGCAAAGTATGTTTTCCAACTTGTACAGCAGAATGCATTAAATCCTGTAATTCTTTATTTTTCACATAGTCAGGAATCATTTTCTGTTTAAGCATTCCAATAACATGTTACTGATACTTTAACATATGAAACTAGCAGTTTAAAGCCCTAATGGCCAAGGTTGCAGAAGTGTAAACCTTCTTACCCCATCTATCCAGCGCCCTGGAGTCAGAAGGGGTAGAATTTTTAGCAGTAGAAGCTTTAATGCCCTTGGGCCCCTGTGAAATAGTCTCTGGATCTGCAATAGGATTTTTAAAAAGGAACTTTTGGGACTCAGGGACTTTGTAGTACCAGTCAGGTTTGCTGGGAGCAGGAGGCAAGGAATCGGGGGCCAAACTAGATTCTGAAAAAAGCAACAATGTCTAGTACAGGAGGAACAGCTAAAGGCCTATGCTGAGGAAGGAGAAGGAAATCCCTAAACCGCTTTTTTGAATCCGAAAAATCCTGGCTTTTCCAGTGGAAATGCTCCCTTAGAGTATGTAAGGTTTCCCCAAAAGAAAAATCTACAGGAGGGGAAGCAGAAGGAATGGAGTCCTCTGCATCAGAATCTTCATAGGTAGATAAGGGCAAATCCAGATCATCAGAAGAATCAGAAAAAACAGAATCCTGGTCAGAAGATTCATAATCAACTTCAGTCCTAGGCCTCTTAGAAGGGGGGGTGGGTGGCGTGGCTACCCCTGATTAGAGTCATTAAATCTTCAGCCATTCTTATTTGTTTTTTAGGCACAGAGGCCTGAGCATGTGGCCTGGGCATTTGTTTTTAGGCATTGTTAGAGATTTAGGCCTAAGTAAAGAAGGAGGCATCGGTTTAATATGCAAGTCTGTAGGCCTGAATACACCCTCAGAAGCCGGTGCCTGCACAGCGGCTCTGGACCCATCCAAAGTAGAGAAATAGTACAGTTTTGTACCTACCATAAATGTAGATGTCTTGGGTCTTGCGTTGGTTGCTGTCCTTTCTTCTGTGATGTCAGGTTGTCAGGGGTATAAAACATGCAGCCAACGCCATTACATCGGTCTTTCTTGTCGTGCGGTGCACGAAGCAGAAGCAGTTCGCAAGTGCCAGTCGGCTGACTCCTGAAATTTTCGTTTTAGTTTCAGAACCGAAGTCTTCAACTAAAAGCTAAGTACCCCATTGGGGAAACTTTTTCTTGCTCTTAACCGATGTCAGTAAAAGTAAATAATTGCATTACTTATGGAAAGGAAATACCTCAAAGATTTTCATTTGTACTGTTATTCCTTGCCTAGGCCCTGACCACGGCACCTCGCTGTCGGTTATTTAAACCACAAACTATCTGTCGTCTGTATATTTTTGCTTCTAAATATTTTGGTGCTCAGTTCAGTTATCCTGATATGTCTTCGGTGAGCCATCCGACTACCGACATTCCGAAAAAATGCAAAGATAGACAGGCCGCCTAGGTCCAAAGCTGTCGACGCTTCTCCTAAGCCAGTTGCCATTTCGCCTGTACTCCAGTGAGGTGCTTTCGCAGCCCCTGTTGCCAGCTACTTCAGATTTGCAGGCCTCTACTGAGACCCATTCGGAGTCCAGTATGCCACGAGATGCTTCAGCTGTGGAACCTGTGGATGTCCTTCATGGATGCATCTGCAGTCATAACAAGTGGGTTGTCCTGTCGTCAGGCAGCCCTGCAGTCGGCCGGATTCCAAAGTCCGGGTCCGGCTTCGGCTGATGTCGCACTCCACCCGACGTCATCTCTGCTGGTCTTCGGGTATAAAAGCATCAGCCGACGCCATTTTCCTCAGTGTTTCTTGCCCCAGATGCCAGTAGCCCTCTTGCAGGGTAAAATTTGGATAGATGCCAATATTTCCAAATAGATAGAGGTAAACACAACAATAAGCATATATGTACATATATACAAACAAATACACCATAAAAGACCCCCCCCAAGCTAGCTATTAGGAGGGTAAACACCCTAGGAGTACCACAGAGGGGAAGGAGGGAGGGTAATCCTGACTGCAGATGCTATCCAGTTCGGACATCTACATTTATGGTAGGTACAAAACTGTACTATGTCCTTCATGGATGCATCTGCAGTCATAACAAGTGGGTAGAATACCATAGCCAACTAGGGGAGGAGGATAAAGGTAGATTATGGTGTGTTTAAGATCCCTTGCAGTACAGCAGTGGCAAACCCTGCTCGGGATCTGGAATAAAGAGGCAAATTATAATGCTTGGCAAATGTATGCACGGAGGTCCAAGTAGCCGCCTCAATAATGTCTTTGGTTGCCACTCCTCGTAAGAAGGCTGTGGTAGTGGCTGTTGCCCTTGTAGAATGAGGTCTTATGTTCTGTGGAATTGGTTTTCCATGGAAGGAGTAACAGTATCGTATGCAATTTCCTATCCATTTGGAGATTGTCTGTTTGGAAATAGCTTTTCCTTCCCTTCCTGTTGCATAGGCTACAAAAGTTGGTCAGTCTTTCTGCTATTTTTGTTCTGTCCAAGTAGTAGCGTAGCTGTCTATGTACATCCAAGGTATGCAGTATTCTTTCCCTCTGTTTTGTGGGTTGGGAAAGAAGGAAGGTAGGTGGATTGCCTGGTTTAAAGATACTCTGGATACCACCTTAGGCATAAATGTAGGATTAGTCCTCAAGGACACTCTATCTTGGTGGAAGATTAGGAAGGGTTGCACTGCCATTAAGGCCTGTAGTTCTGAAACCCTCCTTGCTGAAGTAATTGCCAGTAGGAAAGCAGTTTTCCATGACAGGTGTTGTAGGTCTGCTGTTGCTGCTGGTTCAAAGGGTGCTAGTGTCAACTTTTCTAGCACAAAGTTTAAGTCCCAAGCTGGTAATGGTGGTTTCCTGGGAGGTTTTACATTCTTGATTCCTCTGAGGAACTGCCTGAGCAAAGGGTCTTGAAAAACAGGAGGATCAAAGCTGTATTCTGCTGAAATAGCTGATGCATGTATCTTGATGGAGGAGTAGGACAGGCCTGAATGAAGAAGTTCGGCCAGATACTCCAGAATGTTAGGCATATCGATGTTTGACACATCTTTTCCTCTTTCGGTACTCCAAATGACAAACCTTTTCCATTTTCCAGCATAGTTCTTTCTTGTTGAAGGTCTGCGTGCTTCAAGAATAATGTCTTTAACTCTTTGGGAAAGTTCTGGATTAGCTGCTGCTATGTGATGTTCCATGCAGTCAGTTGCAGCGTTTTTAGGTTTGGATGTATGATGCTGTAGTTGTTCTGAGTTAACATCAAAGGCATCAGGGGTATTGGCCACATGTTGCTTCAAGACATGCTCTTCAGTAGTGGGTACCAGTGTTGTCTTGGCCAGTTTGGGGCTATCAGGATTATCCTTGGACGTTCTTCCTTGATTTTTAGTAGTACCTTGTGTATCAGAGGAAGAGGAGGAATGCATATACTGTTAGGCCTTTCCAGTTGAAGGAGAGTGAGTCCACTTTCCATGCTAGTGGGTGGAATGTCCTTGTGCAGAATTTTTGAGCTGGTGATTGAGAGGTGATGCGAATAGGTCTATCTGTGGCATTCCCCATTTCTTTGAGATGGTCTTGAAGATGTCCGGGTGCAGCTTCCATTCGTGGGCATCCAAGTGGTTCTGCTTAGTATGTCTGCTAGAGTATTGTCTTTCCCGGTACAAATATTGCCTGTAACTGAATGTTGTAGCTGAGTGCCAGGGTCCACAGCTCCAAGGTCATTCTGCATAGGGGTATGAATGAGTGCCTCCCTGTTTGTTGATGTACCACATGACTGTGGTGTTGTCTGTCCTTATCATCAACTGGCCCTCTGAGGAATGGTTTGAACTTTTGGATTGCCAGTTTTACTGCCAGCATTTCTTTTAGATTGATGTGCAGGTGAATTTGATCCTGTGTCCACAATCCTTGCACGCATTTGTCCAGCATGTGGGCCCCATCCTAGGTCTGAAGCGTCTGTTGTGATGGTCTGGCTTGGTTGACATCTGCGGAAGGGCAGGCCTGGGTTTGACTGGCATGCCTGAGCCCACCATAGGAACTCCTGTTTTAAGCATGGAATTAGTGGGATTTCTGTTTCTAGACTGTGTCTGTGTTGGGACCATAAATTCTTTAGGTACCACTGTAGTTTTCTCATATGTAGTCTGGCAAATGGGACCAAGATTATGCATGATGCCATGAAGCCCAAGGCCTGTAGAAATTTTCTTGCTGTTAACTTGTTCAGTTTTGTTAGTGCCAAGAAGTAAAGAGGAAGTTCTTTTGTTTTTCTGTAGTCAGGAATGCCATTTGTTGTACTGTGTCCAATTCCGCGCCCAAGAATGTCCTTGTTTGGGATGGTATCAGCCTTGACTTTTGTAAATTGACTGTGTATCCCAGTCCTTGTAGCAAGTAAATGACCCTTTGTAAATCTGTTGTCAGCTTGCTTTTGTTGTCCCCTTGTAGCAGGCAGTCGTCCAGGTATGGGTAAATTTGAATTCCCTGTAGTCTGCAATGGGCGATTACTGATGCCAGGCATTTTGTGAATACTCTGGGCAGTAGATAAGCCAAAGGGCAATGCTGAGAATTGATAGTGCTCTGATCCTGCAAGAAATCAGAGGTATCTTCTGCAGATTGGTCGAATTGGGACGTGCAGGTATGCCTCCTTGAGATCTAGAGTTACCAGCCAAGACTCCTTGCCCAGCATGGGAAGAAGTTGCTGTAGGGTCAGCATTTTGAATTTTGGGACAATGATGTATGTATTTAAGGTGGACAGGTCGAGAATTGGTCTCCAACTTTTTTCCTTTCTTGGAACTAGGAATAGTCTGGAGTAGAACTCCTTTCCTTGTTCTGCTGTTGGCACTCTTTCCACAGCTCTCATGTTTGCTAACTCCATTATCTGGCGTAGAGCCTCTGTTTTTTGATTTGGAGGTAGATTTGGCATTCCTCTTTTGACTGGTAAGGTGTGGAAGTGAAACCGGTAACCTTGATCTATGGTTTGTAAAATCCACTTGTCTTTTGTTATGTAGTGCCAGTTCTTTGAAAATAAGGTTAACTTTCCGCCTAGAGGAGCTGCTATTTGTTCCCTGGTAGGCGGATTTAGGATTAAGTCACTGTGGTTGTGCTGATGTAGTGGCAGTGGCTGTGTCTGTGCCTCTGTTGTTACCTTGCCACTGTCGACCTCTGTAGGCACCTCCTCTGGATTGGTTTCTGCCTCTGGAACGTCTATTCCTGCCCCTTTGAAATTTTGCGGAGTCAGGAAAGGACCAATTTTGGCAGGCCAGTTCCTGCTAAACCTTGGGGTTGAACCTGCAGGAAATCTTTAACAGTTTGAACAGATTTTGCCTTTTCTTCCATTTTCTTCATAACCTGCTGGGCAGGTGTACCAAACAAACTTGTCTTGTCCATAGGAGCATCTAGCAACTTAGCTTTAACATGATCCGGTAAAGCTTGTTCCTTTAGCCATGCATGTCTTCTTATCACTGTGCCTGTCATGGCTGATCTAAATGAAGCCTCCAGTGCATCATAGCCACATTTTAAGGAATGGTTGCTAACCTGTTGTATGTTATTTACCATCTCTAATACATATTTCTTATCAAGAGATTCATCAGTAGTTAGCTTTTAGTTAACTGATCAAGCATAAACTCTTGGTATTGTATCATGTGAAACTGACAGTTTAAAGCTCTAGCTGAGAGAGTAGCTGAAGTGTAGACCTTTTTACCCCATCTGTCTAGTGACCTTGCTTCCCTTTCAGAAGGAATAGGGTTTTAGCTGTGGTTGCGGCTACTGCCTTGGGACCCTGGGATATAGTTTCTGGGTCTGCAAGAGGGGCCTTGTAAAGGTGGTGATGAGTATCTGGCACCCTGTAAAATCTGTCTGGTTTGGCAGGGGCTGGGGTAAAGAATCTGGAGCGGAGCAAACATCATTGAAAGCATCATCCACCACAGAGAGAACAGGAGGTATAGCTAAGGGCCTGTGCTGTGGGAGGTGCAGAAAGGTCCTAAGTCTTTTCTGGAGTCTGAAAAATCCTGTTGCTGCCATTGGAACTGTTCTCGCATGGCATGCAAGGTTTCTCCAAAGGAGAATTCTTCTGGTGGGGAAGCAGCTGGAATGGATTCTTCAGCATCAGAATCTTCAAAATTGGAAAAGGGAGCCTCAGGCTGGTCAGTTATGTCTGATTCATCAGCAGAATCATCAGAAGACACTGGCTCAGGGGGCTCTGCCCTAGGTCTCTTCTCTGGGGGCTGAGAGGCCCTGTCTGGGTGAGATTGAGATCCTCTAATTAAAGAAATTAAATCTTCTGCCAAAGAAAGCATTTGAGAACTAGAAGAGGGCCTGGATGAGGGGGGTTTAACAGGCACTGATTTAGTAGTCTTGGCTGCTTTAGCCCTGGCGAAGGCCTTAATGGACATGGCTGCTGGAGGCCTAGCAGCACCACGTGCTGGGGTAGAGACATCCAAGGGGATGGTGTCTGATAAGTCAACCACCGTAGTGGGTAAAATTTCTGAGGTCGATTCAAGAATTGTAGCAGGGGCCTCAGTTGTAAGAATAGGTTCAGCTGTACTTTGAGCAGTTTTCTCGGTTTCGGCCGAAACCGAGACACTCGCGGTTTGCTTTGCCGTGGTTTCGGCCGAAACCGCGGACCGCGAGTGTCGGTCTTTATCTTTGCGTTTTTTGGGGGTAGTCGGAGGATCCGACGGCATAATGTACGCAAAATCAGTACCGAAAAACTGTTCTGCAAACTCCGACCGACGCCTAAGCGTTCGTCGGTTGAAAGAGGCACAGGCCGAACAGGCTGCTACGCCGTGGGCTGGGCCTAAACAAGGCAGACAGTAAGAGTGGAAATCTTTATGAGGTATTTGTTTCCCACAGGTTAAACAATTGTTAACTTTTTCTGACATCGGCTGAGGCAAGAAAGAGTCCCCAACGGGGTACTTAGCTTTAGAAGTCTTCGAAGTAGTATTCGGTAGAAGTAATCTCTGGATCCGACCGACCGGCACTTGCGAACAGCTTCTGCTTCGGGCGCCACGCGGCAAGAAAGACTGGGAAAATGGCGTCGGCTGATGCTTTTATACCCGAAGACCAGCAGAGATGACGTCGGGTGGAGTGCGACATCAGCCGAAGCCGGACCCGGACTTTGGAATCCGGCCGACTGCAGGGCTGCCTGATGACAGGACAACCCACTTGTTATGACTGCAGATGCATCCATGAAGGACATCCACAGGTTCCACAGCTGAAGCATCTCGTGGCATACTGGACTCCGAATGGGTCTCAGTAGAGGCCTGCAAATCTGAAGTAGCTGGCAACAGGGGCTGCGAAAGCACCTCACTGGAGTACAGGCGAAATGGCAACTGGCTTAGGAGAAGCGTCGACAGCTTTGGACCTAGGCGGCCTGTCTATCTTTGCATTTTTTCGGAATGTCGGTAGTCGGATGGCTCACCGAAGACATATCAGGATAACTGAACTGAGCACCAAAATATTTAGAAGCAAAAATATACAGACGACAGATAGTTTGTGGTTTAAATAACCGACAGCGAGGTACGTCGTGGTCAGGGCCTAGGCAAGGAATAACAGTACAAATGAAAATCTTTGAGGTATTTCCTTTCCATAAGTAATGCAATTATTTACTTTTACTGACATCGGTTAAGAGCAAGAAAAAGTTTCCCCAATGGGGTACTTAGCTTTTAGTTGAAGACTTCGGTTCTGAAACTAAAACGAAAATTTCAGGAGTCAGCCGACTGGCACTTGCGAACTGCTTCTGCTTCGTGCACCGCACGACAAGAAAGACCGATGTAATGGCGTTGGCTGCATGTTTTATACCCCTGACAACCTGACATCACGGAAGAAAGGACAGCAACCAACGCAAGACCCAAGACTTTGTTAAATCAGGCTGACTGAGGGCTACTGCAAGCCTGTGGAAAATACAGCCCAGACCGCAAAATCCTTTATAAACGCATTCTATGAACACCTTCAGGAATGCATGGATCATGCGATCCCAAATAAAACCAAGACCCAATCCTCCAAAGGCAGACGTCCTGTCTGGTGGACCCCAGCCATAAACAAACTATACAATAGAAGGAGAAAGCTACTAAATGATAAAGCAAAATCCCAAAAAGGGAAGGCATCACTGATCAGTATTAGCAAAAAACTACGGGCACACATAAAATTGTCTAAGGCCAGCTTCGAGAGAAAAATTGCACAGGACACTAAGGATAATCACAAGGCTTTCTTTAGTTATGTTGGGAACCTGGGTGGTAATTCCCAGATATGCTCAGAATTAGTCCAAAATGACAAAAAATACACCGAACCCACAGACATTGCCAACATCCTAGCTGACAGGTTCAGCAAACTTCTCCTCCCACCAAAAGGGCAAATATCTATCCCAGCAGAGTGCTGCCCCCCTGACATCTCAGATGCTCAGGTAAGAGCCGCCATCTCCAAAGCAAAAAACACAGCATCAATGGGACCAGATGGTGTCCCGGCCCGCGTCCCACATGAACTCAAAGAAGAGCTAAACCCAAACATAAAACTACTGTTCAATCTCAGCCTTACTACAGGATATGTGCCCAAAGAGTGGCGTACAGCAACAGTGGTCCCTCTCCATAAAGGTGGTGCCTCAACGGATCCTGGAAACTATCGCCCCATAAGCCTGACTAGCTTGGTCTGCAAAGCTATGGAAAGGATCATCATGGACCTCATAAATAAAGATATTGGGGACCTACAAACACTGGATCCTACCCAGTTCGGCTTTGTTAAGGGCAGATCCTGCCTCTTAAACCTGGTTGATTTCTTTGAAACAGTCACCAAGGCCATTGTGAGAGGAAGGTGGTCCACACAGCCTACCTGGACCTCGCAAAGCCTTCGATACAATACCCCACTCGGGCATTATAGACAAGCTCACCAGCTTAAATATAAACCCCTATGTCACTAGATGGATTGCAAACTGGCTCAAGGACAGAACCCACATGGTTAGAATTGCTGGAGCCATGTCAGACTCCAAACCAGTTACAAGTGGTGTCCCACAAGGCTCAGTCCTGGGACCTCTCTTGTTCGGTATATATTTCTCAGAGGTACAGGCCAACACGGAAGGACTGTGGCTGACCAAGTTCGCAGATGACTGCAAACTGGGTGCCATAATCGACTCTCCAGCCGACACAAGCATCCTCCAAAAGGGCCTCATAGAAACAGACAACTGGTGCCAGAGCCATGGCCTCAAGCTAAATGCCAAAAAGTGTATAGTCATCCCCTTTGGCAAAACAAAGTGCCCACAAATTACCACATAGGTGGAAATCCATTAAGTACAGAAGAAGTAATTAGGGACCTGGGGACCCAAGTTGATAGCAATCTCTCATTTGACAACCACGTGGCCAAAGTGGTTAGAAAAACATTTTATATAGCCCACCTAATCATGAAGGGATTCACATCTAGATCAGGGAGGTCATCGTGCCTCTTTACTCATCCCTCATCAGGCCCATAATTGAGTACAATGCCCCTTTTGGGATGTACCTTACCAGACAACTGCAGCAACTGGAAAGACCCCAAAAGTACCTCACCAAGAGGATCAAAGGGCTCAAACAGATGCCATATGCTGCCCGGTTAAAGAAACTCCAGCTCTACTCAGTGGCATACCGCCTGTTCAGAGGAGATCTGTGCCTGACGTATAAAGCCATGTCCAACCCGGAATTAATGGACATGCTGCACCTCAGAAAATCCAAATCCCATCGAGCTACATGCTCGAGACTTGAACCTCAGCACTGAAATAAATAGGACATGCTGGAGGGACAGATTCATAACCCAGAGGCTCCCTTCACTCTGGAATAAAATCCCAGTCCAGGTTAGGCAGAGTCCCTCATTGACTCTCTTCAAGAGGAATCTTGATGAGTGGATGGGAGATCGTAGGTTTACCCCGGGTATCACTTCTGTGTCACTCTTAGATAGAGGCATAGTATACTAACCTCGAAAAAGGGCATAGCAAAATAAATTTAAAATGGGTGGCGAAAGCCAAACACATTCTGGCTAGACTTATAAATGCCCTAGGGCAGATAGCCTAGTATGAACCTATGAACCTAAATAACCCAAATGTGATGACTGCAACAGTGAAACACGAAGAACATCTGCCCTAGTAGAATGTGCTTTTACAGACAAGGAAAGACATTTGCCATGAAAAGAATTAGAAAAAGAAAACAGCCCTAGAAATCCAGGAGGAGATGGTTTGTTTAGAAACAACCACACAAAGTCCCGGGATGAAAAAGACAAAAAGCTGCTCAGATTTTCAAAAAAAAGTTTGGATTTGCATAGGCAGCTCAGATATTATTTGGATAAAACTAAAGTGTAAAGAACCTTGTCAGTTGCAGACTACACAGAAGGAACGAGGAGGATAAAGAAGGATTAGGACAGGAGACACCTTGTCTCTACGAAAAACTAAAACAGAGGAATAGCCATGAGATTCTGAAGTTCTGACAGACTCCTGGCTGAAGTAACAGCTTAAAGCAGAACAGTCTTCCAAGTACAATGTTGAAAATACTAACCCAAGCTCCTTTTGACCATGTTTCTTCAGCTTCCTTACAAGTAATAAATTGGAGGTCCAAGGAAGGCAGAATAGGCTTCCTGGGTGGCCTGATATAACAGACACCTTTAAGGAATTGCTTGACCTCAAACCTAGAGACCACAAGAGAAATCACAGGCAGACGAGTAAAAATTGCTGACGGGTGAGCTTTAACTAAAGCATATACCAATCCAGAATGGAGCAGGTCACACAAATAAGAGAACCAGATAAAGCTCCACAGATGGGGGATTCTGATGGTGAGAGAGGCATCAGATAGAAAATCCTTTGCATTTAGACATACAGGATTTTCTGGTGGTAGGTTTCTTAGACTCCTGAAAAACCCAGAGCACATACTCGGAAAAGACCTACCAAAAAGGAATCAAAATCCTACCATCCACAGCGTCACTTCAAGACTGGACAGGTTAGGATGAACAAGAGATCTCTTGACTGTGTGAGAAGACCTATCCAGTGAAATAAACAGAACAGAGGAAGTTGTCTGTTCAGAGGGAAGGCGAAGAGATCTGTTCAGAGGGGAGGCGAAGAGATCTACCAGAGGAATACCCCTTCAATGGATAATGTTCAGGAACACATCTCTGAAGCATCTATTCATGAGCTTGTGTACCAAATCTGCTCAGAGAGTTTGCCACAACATTGTGCTCTGAATAATATTAACTGCCTGAAGAGACATGCGATACTGGGTAGCTAGATCCCGGAGCTGAAGAGCCAGTCTGCAAAGGAAACAAGACCTTGTGCTCCCTTACTTGTGGCATCGGCGGTGAAGACCGATGGGCCTGGGATGAAAGAGGGAATGAAAAGCTTGTAAAACCAAAAAGTAAAGTTCTGATCTCTTTTATACCGATATGATCCAACCTCTGATGAGGAGGTCAGACACCAGCTGTTAGGGGGCCACAAAAGGCACTCCACCCCATCTGAAGAGTCTGTACAAATCTCCCGAGTGCGGAACTGGAATTTGAAAAATAAGTCCTAGATTGAGTGTGCTGATGAATCCACCACTGAAGTTTCAACTTGAGAAAAGGAAGAAAGGAAACCAAGAACTCCAGGAGATGGCAAGGTTGAAGCCACACCAACAGGCGGTACCACCGAAATTTCCTCGTATGGAAGCTAGTGACAGGGAGCATGGGAATGGTAGAAGCCACAAATCAAGATTCTGAGGAATTCCCCTGGCCGTGACAGATGATAGAGGAAGAGGAGACTGGAAAAAGGTCAAAGACAGAGCCTTGGGAGCAGGAAGAGATGCCAGCACAGAACAGTCAGAAGCCTGTAGAGAAAATATGATCCTGGGAAGGCATCAGAACTGATTTCCGGAGGTTTACAGTAACCCCAGACTGTGTAAACGACAAGTGGTGAACTGCAGATTCTGTAACAAACTGCTGGGTGTAGGAGCTTGAATAAGCAGATCGCCTAGACAGGGAAAAATCTGAATATCTCAAAGCTTGCAAAAGGCAATAACAGGAGCAAGCCACTTGAATACCCCTGCAGGAGAAGAAAAGCCAAAGCACAAAGCAGAGAACTGAAAATGCAAGGAAGATGCACAGAAATGTAAAAATTTCCTGAAAAGAGGATGAATGGGGATCTGAAGGTATGCATCCCTGAGATCGAGAGAGACCAGAAAGGCCTGAAGAAGCAAGAGAGGAAACAATGTCTGGGTCAGAGGAGTGGGCTGAATGGTTCCCTGATCCATAAGAGACTACAAAGTTTGAGAAATTTGCACAGTGTTCTTGTGAAAGTTGAGAAATGCCTGAAAAAGGAGCAAGGGATTTCCAAACCATGGAATATCCCTAATGGATAACTGACATAACCAAATAATCAGAGATGATCTGATGTCAGTTTGGAGAAGACAAGGAGATCTGGCAGAGGGGAAGGGAAGGCACGACCCAATGTCAAACAGTAACAGACTTATTTTGAAAAGCAGGTTTCTGGGAGGAGTCTGAGTAGACTTGGCAAGAATACATCTAGAATACATCTAGAAACCATCTTACTCCAAGGAGTGGGGGGGGGGGTCTGTCTACGAACAAAAGCAGACTCGGAAGTATGGTTCCTCTGAAACTTGGGAATAGGGGGGAAAAAAGTAAGCTTAAATTTCCTACAGGGCCTTACCCTTATCCCGGAGAGATTCAAATAAGTCAGCAGAGGCAGTCACAAAGACTTTTGTTATCCAAAGCGGCATCCAAAGGTTTAGCCTTGACATCCGGCAAAGCCTAGAATAAAGCCCAAATCACTGAACCAAAGGCAGCAGCCCTAAGGAAGGATTAGCTGGATCATAACTGCATTTTACTGAGTGATAGGCAACTTGAGAAGTGGACCCTAACAAGGCAAGGGCAGAAGTCTTTCCTTCAGAATCACGAAGGTCAGGTACCACCTTAGAATCTTGGGAAAGGAGGGCCAAAAAATACCTGGTCACATGAGCCTGTTAGTTCATGGCCATAAAAGACAGCAACCAGATCAGCCCCAATTTTTTTGGACAACCTCTTGGCAGACAGCTAGCCCTCAGGACAGGAGGATTCCACCACAGCACCCTGAACCAACAGCTTAAGTTGTTGGTTCTGAAGATGTATTTTTTTCAAATTAACCAGTGCATCAGGTCCCAGTCCGTTGAGGTGTTCCTACCTCACCTCCCCCTGAAAGGCTTGTAAAAGCATAAGTACAGAAGACTTTCCCCACCACGGAACTTGTTTTATTAAGGTCAATATCCACTTAAATACCTTGCCACCTGTAAACCTAACAAACTGGGTTCATAAAAGCACTAGTGAATGTCCCCATAACTCCCGCCTTAATTCTGTTTATGCCGAAAAGCATTAGGTTGGAAGGGTTAGACTTTCCTGTAGCCTTCTTTCTTCCCCAATTAAGGTAAAAACAGCATGCTTTCTACTATTCAACAGACTAGCGTAGTGTGCTCTGCATCTCCAAACAGTGCATTTCTCAATAAACTAAGTGAAACAACGTGCTACAAAAGGGAATTGGAAAACAGGCTCTTTGCATTGTAAAATGAGAAGCAGGCAGGGAACTGTGTAGTTTTTAACATAAGGGCCTAGGAATAGAGTAGAGTATTGGGCATATAAAAAGAAACAAAAAAAAGTGCGCTTATAACTCATACCTACACATGCTGCCTCTAGGCATATGCTTTGCCGGTTTAGCCCCCCTTCGCTCGCTCCGCGCCCCACCCTGTCCCCATATCCGACCTGCCCCTGGTAGTACTACGTTTATAGTACCACTGGCACGCCCCCTTAATTAGCTAACCAACAACACATGCTCCTAGAACCCAGCAAACCCCTAGCACAATAATACACCCTCTATCCACCCCACTATCCATATTAACCCACCCATAGCTATTCTATTCTCTCTAATCTTTTATCCTCCACATACACTCAATACAGACCCTACCCAAGTAATTTACTAGGACTACAGCTAAAACACTAATGCTGCTACCCTTAGTACCCCTGCTATTCATTCCTTATCACCTAAGCGCCTATGAATATGTACAGCATCTTGAAATCCAATACCCAAACTCTCAGACACTAACCCAGCATTTGACAAGTTTATCCACCACATAACCACCCCCTCTCCTAATTCCCCGCCCCCATTTACCATCACCCGACTAAATACAGACTGCTACATTAGCTTAAAAACCAAAAGCTACGAAAACATCATAAACTAATTTTTAAGACTCATAAGCAACTTAAAGATTAACCTTATGAAGGATGGGGACATCCACCCCAACCATGGCCCATCCACAACAGTAGATCCAAGCATACCACCCAATGTGTACTGCCCAGATTGATAGACTTCCAAACTCATTTCTAGTCTGTCATCTCAACATCAGAAGCCTAAACAACAAGATCCATAGCCTACATGGACTCTTAGCTGTCCACTCCCGATATCCTCTGCCTCAGAAACCTGGCTAAAACCAATAACCAAAGATAATGAAATAACCCCTTCACAGTACAACATCCTTAGATTGGTCCGGATCTCCAGGAAAGGTGGGGGAGTAGCTGTACTATACAAGTCTACCCTAACAATAACAATGGACACCCAACAGCCACCCCAGTCTGGCAATGCAAAATTCTCATCGCCAAACTAATAAACAAAAATAAATGCAGATATAGTTTGCATTTATATTCCACCTGGCAAGAATGATAATACTCTAGAAAATATGAATACAAAACCAGGAAAGCCGCTGAGTAGAATGCAGTTACTGAATTCCAATTCAAAACGAGAGTGACACCATCCACGTTCATTAACGCTTTTATTAAACAAAAATCACATGCGTTTTCGTCCATTACTGCAGGACTTCCTCAGATAAAATAACATAAAAACTTTCAGCTTTTTATATTATAATTACAATCAATTAACCTATGAAATACCATCTCTTTATTTCAAATGAACCAGCCAATTTCCTTTCTTGCCTCATTAATATTAAAACCAGTTTTACAAATGAAAATTTATACGTATATTGAATTATAAAATAAGTAAAACAAATTTAATCATTTGAAATAAAGAGATGGTATTTCATAGGTTAATTGATTGTAATTATAATATAAAAAGCTGAAAGTTTTTATGTTATTTTATCTGAGGAAGTCCTGCAGTAAGGGACGAAAAAGTACAGTTTTGTACCTACCATAAATGTAGATGTCCGAACTGGATAGCATCTGCAGTCATAACAACTGGGTTGTCCTGTCGTCAGGCAGCCCTTCAGTCGGCCGGATTCCAAAGTCCGGGTCCGGCTTCGGCTGATGTCGCACTTCACCCGACGTCATCTCTGTTGGTCTTCGGGTATAAAAGCATCAGCCGACGCCATTTTCCTCAGTGTTTCTTGCCCCAGATGCCAGTAGCCCTCTTGAAGGCTAAAATTTGGATAGATGCCAATGTTTCCAAAAAGATAGAGGTAAACACAAAAATAAGCATGTATGTACATATATACAAACAAATACACCATAAAGACTCCCCACCAGCTAGCTATTAGGAGGGTAAACACCCTAGGAGTACCACAGAGGGAAGGAGGGAGGGTAATCCTGACTGCAGATGCTATCCAGTTCGGACATCTACATTTATGGTAGGTACAAAACTGTACTATGTCCTTCATGGATGCATCTGCAGTCATAACAACTGGGTAGAATACCATAGCCAACTAGGGGAGGAGGATAAAAGTAGATTATGGTGTGTTTAGGATCCCTTGCAGTACAGCAGTGGCAAACCCTGCTCGGGATCTGGAATATAGAGGCAAATTATAATGCTTGGCAAATGTATGCACGGAGGTCCAAGTAGCCGCCTCAATAATGTCTTTGGTTGCCACTCCTCGTAAGAAGGCTGTGGTAGTGGCTGTTGCCCTTGTAGAATGAGGTCTTATGTTCTGTGGAATTGGTTTTCCATGGAAGGAGTAACAGAATCATATGCAATTTCATATCCATTTGGAGATTGTCTGTTTGGAAATGGCTTTTCCTTCCCTTCCTGTTGCATAGGCTACAAAAAGTTGGTCAGTCTTTCTGCTATTTTTTGTTCTGTCCAAGTAGTAGCGTAGCTGTCTATGTACATCCAAGGTATGCAGTATTCTTTCCCCTCTGTTTTGTGGGTTGGGAAAGAAGGTAGGTAGGTGGATTGCCTGGTTTAAGGACACTCTGGATACCACCTTAGGCATAAATGTAGGATTAGTCCTCATGGACACTCTATCTTGGTGGAAGATTAGGAAGGGTTGCACTGCCATTAAGGCCTGTAGTTCTGAAACCCTCCTTGCTGAAGTAATTGCCAGTAGGAAAGCAGTTTTCCATGACAGGTGTTGTAGGTCTGCTGTTGCTGCTGGTTCAAAGGGTGATAGTGTCATCTTTTCTAGCACAAAGTTTAAGTCCCAAGCTGGTAATGGTGGTTTCCTTGGAGGTTTTACATTCTTGATTCCTCTGAGGAACTGCCTGAGCAAAGGGTGCAAAAAACAGGTGGATCAAAGCTGTATTCTGCTGAAATAGCTGATGCATGTATCTTGATGGAGGAGTAGGACAGGCCTGAATGAAGAAGTTCGCCAGATACTCCAGAATGTTAGGCATATCTATGTTTGACACATCTTTTCCTCTTTCCATTACTCCAAATGACAAACCTTTTCCATTTTCCAGCATAGTTCCTTCTTGTTGAAGGTCTGCGTGCTTCAAGAATAATGTCTTTAACTCTTTGGGAAAGTTCTGGTTTAGCTGCTGCTATGTGATGTTCCATGCAGTCAGTTGCAACGTTTTTAGGTTTGGATGTATGATGCTGTAGTTGTTCTGAGTTAACATCAAAGGCATCAGGGGTATTGGCCACATATTGTTCCGAGACATGCTCCTCAGCAGTGGGTACCAGTGTTGTCTTGGCCAGTTTGGAGCTATCAGGATTATCCTTGGACGTTCTTCCTTGATTTTTAGTAGTACTTTGTGTATCAAGGGAAGAGGTGGGAATGCATATGCTGTTAGGCCTTTCCAGCTGAAGGAGAGCGAATCCACTTTCCATGCTAGTGGGTGGAATGTCCTTGTGCAGAACTTTTGAGCTGGTGATTGAGAGGTGATGCGAATAGATCTATCTGAGGCATTCCCCATTTCTTTGAGATGGTCTTGAAGATGTCCGGTGCAGCTTCCATTCGTGGGCATCCGATGTGGTTCTGCTTAATATGTCTGCTAGAGTATTTTCTTTTCCGGTACAAATATTGCCTGTAACTGGATGTTGTAGCTGAGTGCCAGGGTCCACAGCTCCAAAGTCATTCTGCATAGGGGGTATGAATGAGTGCCTCCCTGTTTGTTGATGTACCACATGACTGTGGTGTTGTCTGTCCTTATCATCAACTGGCCCTCTTGGAGAAATGGTTTGAACTTTTGGATTGCCAGTTTTACTGCCAGCATTTCTTTTAGGTTGATGTGCAGGTGAAGTTGATCCTGTGTCCACAATCCTTGCACGCATTTGTCCAGCATGTGGGCCCCCCATCCTAGGTCTGAAGCGTCTGTTGTAATGGTCTGGCTTGCTTGACATCTGCGAAAGGGTAGGCCTGGGTTTGACTGACATGCCTGAGCCCACCATAGGAACTCCTGCTTTAAACATGGAATTAGTGGGATTTCTGTTTCTAGGCTGTGTCTGTGTTGGGACCATAAATTCTTTAGGTACCACTGTAGTTTTCTCATATGTAGTCTGGCAAATGGGACCAAGATTATGCATGATGCCATGAAGCCCAAGGCCTGCAGTACTTTTCTTGCTGTTAACTTGTTCAGTTTTGTTAGTGCCAAGAAGTAAAGAGGGAGTTTTTTGTTTTTCTGTAGTCAGGAATGCCATTTGTTTTACTGTGTCCAATTCCGCCCAAGAATGTCTTTGTTTGGGATGGTATCAGCCTTGACTTTTGTAAATTGACTGTGTATCCCAGTGCTTGTAGCAAGTAAATGACCCTTTGTAAATCTGTTGTCAGCTTGCTTTTGTTGTCCCTTGTAGCAGGCAGTCGTCCAGGTATGGGTAAATTTGAATTCCTGTAGTCTGCAATGGGCGATTACTGATGCCAGGCATTTTGTGAATACTCTGGGCGCAGTAGATAAGCCAAAGGGCAATGCTGAGAATTGATAGTGCTCTGATCCTGCAAGAAATCTGAGGTATCTTCTGCAGATTGGTCGAATGGGGACGTGCAGGTATGCCTCCTTGAGATCTAGAGTTACCAGCCAAGACTCCTTGCCCAGCATGGGAAGAAGTTGCTGTAGGGTCAGCATTTTGAATTTTGGGACAATGATGTATGTATTTAAGGTGGACAGGTCGAGAATTGGTCTCCAACTTTTTCCTTTCTTGGAACTAGGAATAGTCTGGAGTAGAACCCCTTTCCTTGCTCTGCTGTTGGCACTCTTTCCACAGCTCTCATGTTTGCTAACTCCATTATCTGTTGTAGTGCCTCTGTTTTTGATTTGGAGGTAGATTTGGCATTCCTCTTTTGACTGGTAAAGTGTGGAAGTGAAACCGGTAACCTTGATCTATGGTTTGTAAAATCCACTTGTCTTTTGTTATGTAGTGCCAGTTCTTTGAAAATAAGGTTAACTTTCCGCCTAGAGGAGCTGCTATTTGTTCCCTGGTAGGCGGATTTAGGTTAAGTCACTGTGGTTGTGCTGATGTAGTGGCAGTGGTTGTGTCTGTGCCTCTGTTGTTACCTTGCCACTGTCGTCCTCTGTAGGCACCTCCTCTGGATTGGTTTCTGCCTCTGGAGCGTCTATTCCTGCCCCTTTGAAATTTTGTGGAGTCAGGAAAGGACCAATTTTGGCAGGCCAGTTCCTGCTAAACCTTGGGGGTTGAACCTGCAAGAAATCTTTAACCGTTTGAACAGATTTTGCCTTTTCTTCCATTTTCTTCATAACCTGCTGGGCAGGTGTACCAAACAAACTTGTCTTATCCATAGGAGCATCTAGCAACTTAGCTTTAACATGATCCGGTAAAGCTTGCTCCTTTAGCCATGCATGCCTTCTTATCACTGTGCCAGTCATGGCTGATCTAAATGAAGCCTCCAGTGCATCATAGCCACATTTTAATGAATGGTTGCTAACCTGTTGTATGTTATTTATGATTTCTAATACATATTTCTTATCAAGAGATTCATCAGTGGTTAGTTTTTTAGTTAACTGATCAAGCATAAACTCTTGGTATTGTATCATGTGAAACTGACAGTTGAAAGCTCTAGCTGAGAGAGTAGCTGAAGTGTAGACCTTTTTACCCCATCTGTCTAATGACTTTGCTTCGCTTTCAGTAGGAATAGGGTTTTTAGCTATGGTCGGCTACTGCCTTGGGACCCTGGGATATAGTTTGGGGTCTGCAAGTGGGGCCTTGTAAAGGTGGTGATGAGTATCTGGCACCCTGTAAAATCTGTCTGGTTTGGCAGGGGCTGGGGTAAAGAATCTGGGCGGAGCAGACATCATTGAAAGCATCATCCACCACAGAGAGAACAGGAGGTATAGCTAAGGGCCTGTGCTGTGGGAGGTGCAGAAAGGTCCTAAGTCTTTTCTGGAGTCTGAAAAATCCTGTTGCTGCCATTGGAACTGCTCTCGCATGGCATGTAAGGTTTCCCCAAAGGAGAATTCTTCTGGTGGGAAGCAGCTGGAATGGATTCTTCAGCATCAGAATCTTCAAAATTGGAGAAAGGAGCCTCTGGCTGGTCAGTTATGTCTGATTCGTCAGCAGAATCATCAGAGGACACTGGCTCAGGGGCTCTGCCCTAGGTCTCTTCTCTGGGGGCTGCGAGGCCCTGTCTGGGTGAGATTGAGATCCTCTAATTAATGAAATTAAATCTTCTGCCAAAGTAAGCATTTGAGAACTAGCAGAGGGCCTGGTTGTGGGGGGTTTAACAGGCACTGTCTTAGTAGTCTTGGCTGCTTTAGCCCTGGCGAAGGCCTTAATGGACATGGCTGCTGGAGGCCTAGCAGCACCACGTGCTGGGGTAGAGACATCCAAGGGAATGGTGTCTGATAAGTCAGTGGCAACCACCGTAGTGGATAAAATTTCTGAGGCCGATTCAAGAGTGGTAGCAGGGGCCTCAGTTGTAGAGATAGGTTCAGCTGTACTTTGATCAGTTTTCTCGGTTTCGGCCGAAACAGAGACACTCACGGTTTGCTTAACCATGGTTTCGGCCGAAACCGCGGACCGCGAGTGTCGGTCTTTATCTTTGCATTTTTTGGCAGATTGGGTAGTCGGAGGATCCGACGGCATAATGTACGCAAAATCAGAACCGAAAAACTGTTCTGCAAACTCCGACCGACGCCTAAGCGTTCGTCGGTTGAAAGAAGCACAGGCCGAACAGGCTGCTACGTCGTCGGCTGGGCCTAAACAAGGCAGACAATAAGAGTGGAAATCTTTATGAGGTATTTGTTTCCCACAGGTTAAACAATTATTAACTTTTTCTGACATCGGCTGAGGCAAGAAAGAGTCCCCAATGGGGTACTTAGCTTTAGAAGTCTTCGAAGTAGTATTCGGTAGAAGTAATCTCTGGATCCGACCGACCGGCACTTGTGAACAGCTTCTGCTTCGGGCGCCACGCAGCAAGAAAGACTGAGGAAAATGGCGTCGGCTGATGCTTTTATACCCGAAGACCAACAGAGATGACGTCGGGTGAAGTGCGACATCAGCCGAAGCCGGACCCGGACTTTGGAATCCGGCCGACTGAAGGGCTGCCTGACGACAAGACAACCCAGTTGTTATGACTGCAGATGCATCCATGAAGGACATCGCATGTGATTTTTGTTTAATAAAAGCGTTAATGAACGTGGATGGTGTCACTCTCGTTTTGAATTGGAATTCAGTAACTGCATTCTACTCAGCGGCTTTCCTGGTTTTGTATTCTTGGTTTATATTTTGGATTGCCACACTCTAGAAAATATCTTACATTGGCTAGCTTCTAACTATTCCCAGGAAACCATCATCTTGGGGGACTTGAACACTGATTGGAACACCTGTTCCTCTGAAACTCCCTCCACCCATTTAAACCTCAATGAGTTTACTCAGATAATTGCCACCCCCACCAGATTTAGCAAAGAGAGAGTCAAATATAGTATCCTCTATTGGATACTTTATTAACAGCCACCCCCAAAAGTACAAGTCAAGTACATTACCCAATGATCTAAGTGATCACTGCCTTACCTATATTATTAGGCTCAAAAGCAGACATTCACAACCAGCCCAACGACAAAACTATAAGAAAAGTCAGGAACTTTAACCTTGACAACTTCCAAAAAGAACCTAAAGCATGTAATTGGAATGTCTTGAAAGGACTCCCATTGCAAGAAGTAGTCGAGTACTTCAATACCAGATTTCTGGCTATCCCTAACCACCATGCTCCTACCAGTACCATCCATGTAAAAGCCACGGTTGCACCGTGGCTATCTAAAGAAACAAAAAAACAAAATTAAACTAAGAAACAACGCCTGGGCCAGGTGGCATGTTACCAAAGCCCCTATGGACCAAGTAAGATACTGGCAGCTAAGCAGCCAGACCAAAAAATCTGTCCTAGACAAAAAAAGAATCACTACACCCTCCTACAACAAAAATATCAGCTAAAACATCAAAAATTCTGAGCTGGTATTAACAATCTTCTCCACCCAGACCATTCCGCCACTCCTACCCCATCAGCTGCCCTTGATAAATCCCCTGTTGAAATTGCAAATAGCTTCAACTCCTCCTTTACTGAAACTATCCAGTCTCTAGCTACCCATCTCACTCCATCGGACACAAACACCAGCTCTGGCACATCTAGCCCCGATACACCCAGCACCCAACTCACCTTTACCTTTCAAACCGTACCTACCAACCTGATCCTGACCTTACTCAAACAGCTAAAACCTACGACACTAGCTGCCGACCACCTCCCAGCTGAATCTTCAAAAAGCAGCTGATGCCATAGCACTTCCCATTTCTATTCTGATCAACAGATCTATCTCAAAGGGATCCATTCCAGCAATATGGAAAATATCATGTTATACCTCTCCATAAAGGAGGAAGTTCCACAGAATTATCCAACTTTAGACCTATAGCCATTCTTTCACCACTAGCTAAAATCATGGAAAGATGCATACACAAACAAATCATGCACTTTCTTATTCAAAACTGAAAGCTCGCAGACTCTCAGCATGGCTTTAGGCCATTCCACAGTACCACCACGGCTCTTCTATCTTTCTCTAATGTCATCAATCTTCATCGTAACAAACTATCTTCAGCACACTTCCTAGAGCTCTCAAAAGCTTTTGATATGGTCAACTATCAGCTACTGCTCAATACCCTACAAACCATCGGTTTAATCCAACATGCAATATAATGGTTTCACTCCTACCTAAACAGTAGACAGCAGGCTGACTAATAGCAGAGCAAGCTGTCATCCCAACTTCCTCTAACCCTAGGTGTCCCACAAGGGTCCATACCAGGTCCCCTTCTTTTCTCTATCAATGATCTGCACACCACCATCCCAGGAGCCACCTGCATCCAAAATGCAAATGACTCAACGCTAATATGCTCCGCCTCCTCTCCTACACAACTTCTAACCCTCACCCAGACCACTTTCAGCATGGTAGAAGTATGGCTAGCTAATCGCCACCTACTTCTAAATCCTAACAAAATCAAGCTACTACTTTTCTTCCCTAACCGTAGAATTCCCCCCTCCTTCAACATCAAATCTAGCAATGACTCCGTTAACTCCCGTGATGATCATACAAACCTTCTAGGCATAATAATAGACAACAACCTTAAATTTGATAAACATGTCACTATTAAGTCGGTCAACAAAAAACTTGGCTCCCTGTACAGAACCAAACCTTTCCTCACCACCCTATCTAGGGTAGCTATTGCAAGATCACACCTCCTCTCTACCCTTTATGTATTCCTCCCCTGTACTCGCCAACCTATCCAAAACAGAGCTCAACAAATTATCAGGATGTTACAATCATATAGCCAGATTCGCTACAGGCATGGCTTTTAGGACCCATCATTGCCAGAACCTCAAAGCAATGGGATGACTAAAGTATCCCACCCTTCTATAGTTCAACCAGCTTATAGTAGCAAATAAAATACTGCATCAACCTGGTAACACCCCTGCCCTCAAAAATATTCATTATGCTCAGCTGATAAACTAATGATACTGACCCAAAAATCCAACAACTCTGCAGGTGATGCTATATTTGCCAACTCAACCTGTAAAATCTGGAATCTACTCCCTACTACCATTACCAAGGAAACCTCACTACCCCCCATTTAAAAGGGGACTCAAAAAATACATCACATCTCATTGGCTGTGCTCTTGTTCTAAACCTAACAACTTCACTAATACATGTTTTGCTACCCAACCTGTTTAGTCAAGTATCTATGCCTCATACCATTTGAATGTCTAAGCATTGTGAATTATGAGATATGACTGTATTCTATGTTCACATTTTCTAAGTCTTTGCCAATCAGATGCAAGTATGCACATTGTGTATATTGACATCTGCCTGTATTCTTAGTCTATATTTTTCTAAACATGTCTGCCTGAGTTTAATCATTCAGTGATGTATGTACTCGCTCTTTTTTGGTATGTGGAGCTTTTCTCCCCAGGCCTCCGCTGAAAATGGACATATATCCAGTCGGACTATCCCGGTCAGCAAATGTAAAAAAAAATAATAATAATTAAATAAATAAATATATGGACGACTAAGTTGGGTACAAATGCCTTGCAGGGAGAACAGTGTATGGTCGTGGGAAGCACTCAAGCAAAAATATACACCGGTCATGATGGTCTTTATGGGGAAACTGCCTCCCACAATAACATCTTCTCTTTCTGAAGGACACGAACACAATACCACACAGCAGTAAAGAAGAACAGAATAAACCCCAACAGGGCACTTATCTGAAAAACTGCTGATTAACCAGGTGTTCAGACCAATGTACAACAAAGACCTTCAGACTGGTGGGAAAGAAGTTTTGAGTATTTGCAGATATACATTATCTTTAGGCCCTACATTGTGTGCAGGGAGCATATGTCTGAAGTATGGAATCTATGAGAGCCACAGGTTTTTGTACACTGGCCGGATGTTGGGCTATCCTTGCAGGGGATCCCTTAGGTGAAGAACACTGCAACAGGGATATGGAAGGACATCTCCGTTATTTTGTGCGCACACCATAGCTCTCAACCTCCCATCTCCAAAACGAGGAAAACTAGCCATCATAATGTGGAACAAATGGGAAAAATGTGGAACACGTACTAATGGTTTACTAACAACTTCAACTAGGAAGGTTATAGGATAGTTAAAATATGTTGAGTTTACTTATAAAAAAGATATTTTAATGATTTAATAGGATTTCTATTTACAATGGATATCAGCTAAAAAGTCCTCTCACTGAATGTGTGACAGACCCTTTCAATGTGGAACTTTGGGGAACATGAACTTAAGACTCCAAATTAGGTACGTTCCTCGTAATGAGGTACACTTGAGAGGTATGGCGTGCACGTGTGTGTGTGAGAACTCTTAACAATCATTACCTTCTTAGTATGCATGTCCACGTTTTGGTATGAAAATTCATTCTAACTAGTTATGACCATTAAATGTTTAAAACATGAGTACACATTCAACTATAAAAAAGCAAACCACCAAGATTTTTTTTTCTTTTCAAGCATTATTCATATAAATTGAACTGCTGAAAAAAAACTTAACATTACATAGACTATCAAGTCCTGCCCAATGCAAGTCTTGTATATCTGAATAAGACGATGAGGCTTGGGGGTTTAAGTATATTATTATATACAAACATCAGGATGGATAGCAGGAACATTAAACTTAAATGAACTGACTGGCTTACTAGTACACACATGCATGCTTACACCTTGACTGCTCACTACAAAATGGTACTCTTGCTTACTTATAAGCATGTGCCTGTTGACTGGAAAGCTTCTTAAAGGTATATCACACACACTGATCTACACTGCCTTCCAGGAAATATCACTCCTCCTGAACCTTTTTCTGATTGTATTGTTCCAACAGATTTAATTTATTTCTATGTAGTTTGCTCCCTCTCTTTTTAAGGATCCTGGCTCCAGTTTTATCATCTCCTTTACAATATCCAATAATTCAGTTACAGTTGGTTTAGTTTTTTGATTTCCGTTTTCCAGTAATTGACTTTTTGGCAGCCAAAATCTTTACTACTAATTTTTGAGGCTTACCTTCCTGTAATACTGAAGCAGAGGTGGGGCAGGTGTAGCACTGCTGCCTTACAGCAAGAGGTTCTCCCGTTCGATTCTCGGCTGGAGCACCTACTGTGTGGAGTCTGCATGTCCTCCCCGTGGCGTTCGAAATACATGCATAGAATGGCGCACCTTGAAGACTGGGCGTCGAGCTGGCACCAGTAAAAAAAAAAAAAAATCGACTGCCAATCATTAGCGGACCGGAGTTCTGCTGTGGCGACCCCTAACCGGTGAAAGCCGAAAGAACAACCACCTTCCTGTAATTTTAACATGTTTAAATATCCCATAAATATTTTCATTTGCATCTTTTATTGGCTCCTTCCATTACTCTGCTCTACACAGATTTTCAAACTACTACTGAAATACCTCTAATACTTCTACAGAGTCTCTGCATATTTTCCTAATCACAGGCTCCCTAAGTTTGGCAATACCAGTTTCTAGTTTCTGTAGACAAGTCATGTGGCAACGCTTTGTGCGCTGGGGTTAAACATACACCAACCTTTCTAAAGTTATGCACTTTAATCGAAATATGTCCTCATTTTCCCTTTAGTACACCACAATTGTTCCTCTTCTTGTTCTGCAAGATTCACCTTTGTTGGCAATACTTTGCTGATTGATAATGCCTCTGAATACAAACTATGTATGTTTGACCTCTCTTCCCCCCTTTTATTAATTCCAGTTTCTTAAAAGGACAATTAAGCTACTTTCTCCCAACATGGTCACCCTTTTCAACTGTACTTAGATCTTAGTATTGGGCTCTGCTGAAATTCACAGAAAAATAAACTACAAATGTATTAAACAAATGACTGGTGTGCAGTTAAAGGTTAGTTCATCTGTACAGAAATTTAATAAACAGAGTTAAGCTGGTATTTGATTTTTTTCACAGAAAAAGAAAGACTCTTTGGTTAGACTAAAATCAGCTGAAAGAATGCCAGAACACCATTATAATAAAAAGCGGGGTGAAAAAAGTACAGTTTTGTACCTACCATAAATGTAGATGTTCGAGGATTCCATTGCTGCAGTCCTGACTATTGGGTATAGTCCGCGTCCCAGTCGGCCCGAATACCAGAGTATAAGGCTGACGTCGGTCATGGCGCCTTAGACTGACGTCAGTACGTCAGGGTACTAATGCGCATGACCGGCGTCATTTCCTCAGTCTTTTCTTGCCCCAGATGTCAGAAGACCCAAAAGACAAGTCCCAAAAAACCTGCACCAAAAAACATGTACAATATATACAACAATATATACAAAAATATAAGCATGTAAACTCACCTACACAACCACCCCTAAACACAGAGGGGAAGGAGGGAGGGTAAATTGGACTGCAGCAATGGAATCCTCGAACATCTACATTTATGGTAGGTACAAAACTGTACTATGTTCTTCGTCTTCCATTGCTGCAGTCCTGACTATTGGGTAGAATCCCAAAGCAGAGGAAAGGGAGGCTGGCAAATTATAAGGAAGTAGGAGCTGATAACATGCCTTGCAAAACAGCAGTGGCAAAACCAGCCCTAGACTTAGAGTAGATAGGAAGATGATAATGCTTAGAGAAAGTATACACTGAACTCCAAGTAGCTGCTTCCAAAATATCCTTAGTTGCCACCCCCCTTAGAAATGCTGTAGAAGTGGCAGTAGCCCTAGTGGAATGAGGCCTAATCCCAGCTGGAATCTCCTTGCCATGATGGGAATAACAAAATGCAATGCAAAAGCCAATCCACCGCGAAATAGTTTGTTTTGACACAGGCTTGCCCTGTGAACTCAAGGCAAAAGAAACAAACAACTGCTGAGACTGCCTAAAATCCTTAGTCCTGCTTAAATAATATCTCAATTGCCTGTGTACATCTAAAGTGTGCAAAATCTTTTCCCCTTTATTTTGGGGATCTGCATAAAAAGTAGGCAAATGAATAGTTTGGTTTAAAGCCACACTAGAAACCACCTTAGGCATAAAGGAAGGATTAGTACGTAATGATACCCTATCCTTATGGAAAATCAAAAGGCTCTACTGCCATAAGGGCCTGCAACTCAGACACCCTTCTTGCAGAAGTAATGGCCAACAGAAAAGCAGTCTTCCATGACAAGTATTTCAACTCAGCAGTAGCCGCAGGCTCAAAAGGTTGTAGAGTAAGTTTTTCCAACACAAAATTGAGATCCCAAGCCGGAGTAGGAGCTCATTGGGGGTCTTATATTCTTTGCCCCTCTAAGAAACTGCTTGAACAAAGGATGCGAAAACAAAGGTGGGTCACAATCATAGTGAGCTGAAATTGCTGCAGCATGAATCTTAATGGAAGAGAAGGACAAACCTTTGTCCAATAACTCAGTAAGATATTGAAGAGCCACACTCAAATTAGGCTCAGAAATCTCCAAATTCTTTGCTGTACTCCAAAATAAAAATCTCTTCCATTTGTCTGCGTACACCTTCCTTGTACTAGGTCTTCTAGCTTCCATAATCACATTTAAAACTTGCTGAGGAAGTTGAGACCTGCTGTGCTTCAAGAGAGAATATGCCAGGCTGTTAGATGAAGAGAGTGAAGCTTGACATTGAGCAGATGACCATCCTTCTGAGATAACAGATGAGGAATCAGAGGTAAAGGCCATGGAGGCTTCCTTACCAGACTCCGTAGTAGTGGATACCAGTGTTGCCGAGGCCAATCTGGAGCTATCAAAATCATCCTTGGCCTGTCTTGTCTGACCTTTAATAATACCTTTGGAAGAAGAGGCAGAGGTGGAAAGGCATAGACATGAAGGTTTTTCCAACTGAAAGACAGAGCATCCACTTTCCAAGCTGTGTGATGAAACCCCTTTGTGCAATACTTTGGCAGCTGGCGGTTTAGTGGAGAAGCGAACAGATCTATGTCTGGAGTTCCCCATGACACTGTCAATTTCTGAAATACATGAAGATCCAGTTTCCACTCGTGGGGATCCATGATTTGTCTGCTTAACACATCTGCTAGGGAGTTCTGTGCTCCTGGCAGAAACCTTGCCTGAAGAGTTAGTTGCAGGCTTAACGCAGTCTCCCATAAAATCATTGCTTGCCTGCATAGAGGATAAGAATGTGTTCCGCTTGCTTGTTGATGTACCACATGACAGTTGTGTTGTCTGTTAGAATCAACACCTGCCCTGGAAGAAGTAACTCCTTGAAAGCCATCAATGCAAACTGGACTGCTAACATCTCCTTCATGTTGATATGTAGATGCTGTAGTCTGGCAGGCCACTTGTCTTGTATCCACTTTCCATTTAGATGAGCTCCCCAAGCAGTGTCCGAGGCATCTGTCGTTAAAATCTGACTCGCCTCTGGCCGGGTCACAGAGAGTCCCTTGTTTAGGTGACATTCCTGAGCCCACCACAAGAATTCCTTTTGAAGGCAAGGTATTATTTGAATGACAGTGTCCAAATCCTGGCAGTGCTGTGTCCATACATGTTTGAGATACCATTGCAGCTTCCTCATATGCAGTTTGGCATTGGGAAGCACCAGAATACAAGATGCCATGAACCCTAATGCTTGAAGGACTGTCCTTGCAGTCAGCACGGACTGATGAGATAGTTGATGGAAGTAAAGTGACAGACTCTTTTGTTTGTCCGGGGTTAAAAAGGCCATCTGGGCTGCTGTATTCAGTCTCACACCCAGAAAGCACATGTCTTGAGAGGGTACTAGACTGGACTTTATTTCGTTCACAGAATACCCCAGGCATCTTAGCACTGCTATGACATATTCCAGATGCTGTAGAAGGTCTTCCTTTTCTTGAGCCAGAATCAGGCAGTCGTCCAAGTAAGGATAGATTTGAATGCCTTGAAGCCTGAAGTAAGCTATCACTGGAGCCAGAACCTTTGTGAATACTCTGGGCAGTAGATAAGCCAAAGGGCAATGCAGAGAACTGATAATGAAAATCTCCAGTTCGAAACCGCAGATACTTTCTGCAACCTAGCCTTATAGGCACATGAAGGTAAGCTTCCTTGAGATCCAAAGTTACCATCCAGTGATCTTTGCCCAGCAAAGGTAACAGTTGTTGTAACGTCAACATCTTGAACTTGGGAATGTCCAGATAAGTGTTGAGGATAGATAAATCCAAAATTGGTCTCCACGTGTTCCCCTTCTTTGGTACTAGGAACAGGCGAGAATAAAATCGAAGCCCCTTTCTGATACAGGGACTGGCTGAATGGCCCCTATCTGGAGTAACTGAGAAATTTGCTTGTGAGCCTCTTTTCTTTGTGGAGGAGGAACATCTGGCATGCCTTTGAAAGGGGGCAGAGTGTGGAAATAAAATCTGTAACCGTGATGAATGATATCCAGCACCCATCTGTCTTGAGTGACTAAATCCCAATTTTCTTTGAAAAGAGACAGTCTCCCTCCCAAAGGAGCTGCCAGACGAGAATCCACTGGCAGCTGAAAAGGCCGGTCATTGGGTCTGCTTACGAAAGGACTGACCCCTGCCCTCACCAGAAGTCTGAGCAGGTGAACTGTCTGATCTAGGCCTAAACGAACCTTGAGCCCTGCCCCTACCACGTCTAGACCTACCCCTAGACTGGGAACCATAAGCAGGATATGTCCACCCCTTAGCAGGCCAATTTCTACTAAACTTCGGAGGCTGCACCTGCAAAAAATCTTTAACAGTCTGCATAGACTTAGCTTTGTCCTCCATTTTCTTTAAAACTGCTTCAACAGGCGGTCCAAACAACACATCAGACTGTAAAGGAGCATCCAAAATCCTAGTCTTAACATGCTCAGCTAAATTCTGATCCTTCAACCAGGCATGTCTGCGAAGGACAGAACTAGTAGCAGCCACCCTCGAGGAGGCCTGAACAGCATCAAAACCACACTGCAAAGAATGCTTACCCACTTGTTCAGACACATGAACCAAATCCAGCAATTCTTTACACTCAATACCTTCCGCCAAAGCATCCACCTTAGATTTCAATTGTGAAAGGAGATAATTCTGATATTTTAGCATATGAAACTGACAATTCAACGCCCTCATGGCTAGAGTGGAAGAAGTATATACTTTCTTACCCCACCTATCCAAAGCCCTTGCCTCTTTATCAGAGGGTACAGGATTTTTAACCACAGAAGCTTTAACACCTTTAGGCCCCTGAGAAACAGTTTCTGGGTCCGCCCTAGGACTCTTAAACAAATACTTATGAGCTTCGGGCACCCTATAATACCTATCAGGCTTAACAGGAGCAGGAGGCAAGGAGTCAGGGTTCAGGGAAGCCTCTGCAAAACATCCTCCACCACATTCAACACAGGAGGAATAGCTAAGGGCCTATGCTGGGGTAAAAACAAGAATTCCCTAAGCCTTTTCCTGGAATCAGAGTAATCCTGGCCTTCCCATTTAAAGTGCTCCCTCATGGAGTGAAGAGTCTCTGAAAAAGAAAAATCCTCAGGAGGAGAAGCTGTAGGAGTGGAATCATCCACATCAGAATCAGAATAAGTAGGAAACTCTTGCAAGTCTTCCACAGAAGACTCTGAAGCCTGTGAACACTGTTCAAAACTATCAAACTCCTGGTCCACCCTAGGCCTCTTATCAGGCGGGGGCATAGAACCTCTAATCAGAGTAATCAAATCTTCTGCCATTTTAAGCATATGTTTCTTAGGCACAGAGCCCGAAATGCTAGGAGAAGCCCCCACAGAAGCTGAACTTGGCCTACCTCGAAAAGAAGCTTTGGCAACAGAAGGAGAGGTCCTAACTACCTTGGGAAGAGAGGGAAGAACAGTTACCTGAGAAGCCCCCTCAGCCTGGCCTACCTCCTGAGAGGGCACATCCTGTAACAGTAAAGTATCAGCCTGAGACTCCATAGAGACTCCTGGCAAAACCTCCGGCTCCCCTGAGCCTTCTAAAGAACCGACGTCCGGGACTGCCGGTTCCTCACCCCTAGGCTTCACTGTTTTGTCCTTGCGCTTCTTGGATGAAGCGGGCGTCGGCATATTATAATTGCAACGCTTCCCAAACACTAACCTAGCACAATCTAGCCTCCTCTTAATAGTGCGCTTGTTAAATCTAGCACAAGAGCGGCAACCAACAACGTCGTGCTCAGGCCCTAAACAAGGTATACACAATGTATGATAATCCCTATGCGGTATCTGCTTCCCACAAGAAATACAGTTATTCACTTTTTCTGACATCCGGTTAAATACTGAGGCAAGAAAAAAACCAAAATGTTCCCCAACGGGGTTACTTAGCCAACTCTGTTTCGGTCTGAAACTCCGGTTTCGGAAAATCTCAGAACGCCAACCTGCACTCGCAAAATTGCTTCTGCATCGGACCATGCGGCAAAAAAGACTGAGGAAATGACGTCGGTCATGCGCATTAGTACCCTGACGTACTGACGTCAGTCTAAGGCGCCATGACCGACGTCAGCCTTATACTCTGGTATTCGGGCCGACTGGGACGCGGACTATACCCAATAGTCAGGACTGCAGCAATGGAAGACGAAGAACATCTTAGTTGGGAAGGCCTTAGTATGGCAACAATTAGGAGCACAAGTACCAGGGACCTTCACACATGGTACACACAGAGGTAAACACCACCTTCTTCCATACCTGTTCTGTCTCTATGAAGATCTTGGAAAGCATCTACACTTTAAACATGTAAACCAAGTTTTTTCTTTCTTCTTTATCCACATGAATTAATACTTTATTAGATGACACAGTACACAGAGTAATGTTCTGTTCAATAGTGGAACTACCTGTATTCTTTAAAAGATTGTGTAAATACTGGTTCATAGGTTGGTACGAGGCTATCTGCCCTAGGGCCTACACAAGCCTAGCCATAACAATTCCCTGGCTATTTCTTCCCACACTATTTACTTCCCTGGACCCCTTGTCTAGCAGGGCCGATTGACGTGATCCCCGGGGTGAATTTCCTTTCTCCCATCCAATCGTCGAGGTTCCTTTTGAAAAGGGCCAAAGAGGCACTCTGCTTGGCATGTATGGGCAGCCTATTCCAGAGTCTGGGGAGTCTCTGGGTCAGGAACCTATCCCTCCAGCATGTTTTATTGTGATGACAAAGTTTAGATCCCTGCATTGTGTGGCTCTGAGGAATTGGGATTTCTTTACGTGTAGCATGTCCAACAGCTCTGGGTTTGACATGGCCTTGTATGTTAAGCAGAGATCGCCTCTGAGTAGATGATATGCGGCAGAGTATAGCTGGAGTTTAAGGCGGTCAGCATAGGGCATCTGCTTTAGGCCTGTGATTCCTTTAGTGAGGTATTTCTGCGGCCTTTCCAGTTGTTGCAGACGTCTTGAGAGGTACATACCAAATGGAACGTTGTATTCTATAATGGGTCTAATGAGGGATGAGTACAGTGGAACAATGACCTTTTTTCTGGATGAAAAGCCCTTAGTTATGAGGTGTGCCACATAGGATTTCCTTTGTGGTTATGTGGTTATTGAAGGTGAGACCACTGTCCACCTGTGTCCCCAAGTCTCTTATCACACTTTAGATGTTTAGTGTACTGCCACCCATGTGGTAATTCATGGGTACACGTTTTTTCCCAAAGGGGATAACTAAACATTTCTTGGCATTGAGCTTGAGCCCATGGTTCTGGCACCAAGCATCTATTTCTGTAGGGCCCTTTTGTAGAGTATCCACATCACTTGGGGATTCAATAACGGCTCAGAGTTTGCAGTAATTTGCGAACTTTGTTAGCCAGAGTCCCTTAGTGTTCGCCTGTACTTCAGAAAAGTAGATGCCAAACAAGAGCAGTCCCAGGACTGAACCCAGAGGTACTCCACTTGTCTGGGGCTGAATTTGGAGCAGCTACTTTTACAGTGTGGGTTCTGTCAGTAAGCCAGTTGGCAACCCATCGAGTGACGTAGGGATTAATGCCCAGCTTAGTAAGTTTATCTAGGATTCCAGAATGGGGGATGGTGTCAAAGGCCTTGGCGAGGTCCAGATAGTCTGTGTGGACTGCCTTACCCTCATCCACAGCTCTGGAGAGTGATTTGAACAAGGCCCTTCAAGAACCCAAATTGGGTGGGGTCCAGTGTTTGAAGGTTGCCAATATCTTTGTTTATAAGTTCCATGATAATATATTCCATGGCCTTGCAGATCGGGCTCATCAGACTGATGGGGCGGTAGTTCCCAGGATCCAAGGTGGATCTCCCCTTGTGGAGTGGGATAACTGTAGCTGTACGCCACTCAGTGGGCACAAAGCCTGAGATGAGGGTATGATTAAACATGACACTTAGGCGAGGTGCCAGTTAATTTTGTAGTTCATGTGGTACACAGCCCACGATGTCATCTGGTCCCATGGATGCTGTATTCTTAGCTTTGGAGAGTACGTTTTTTTACCTGTGTGGCCATTATTACCAGGAAATTTAATGACTCAGTCAACATGTATGCATTTTCAGCTTTCTGAAATATAACAAATGCATATGCTAGCATTGTGCTTTTTTCTTGTGTTGTAAAACACCTCCAAGAAAATGGTACAACATAAACTCAGTGGCGGGACAGGAATTAGATATTGCCCATGTAAAAGTAAGTATAGACCTAACGCATGTAAGTTTTTTCTTCAGTAACTAGGCCAGTAACCTCTTTTCAGGAGAGACCCATGGTAGCAATTCTAGTATTTGGGGAAAACTGGCCAGAAAGTACAGTTTTGTACCTACCATAAATGTAGATGTCTGATAGGTATGCTGACGTCAGGGGAAATGTGACATCAGCCGACGCCGGACCAGGACTTTGGAATCCGGCCGACCGAAGGGCTGCCTGGGGCAGGACAACCCATATGTTATGACTGCAGATGCATCCTTGAAGGACATCATGGAGGGATCTCCCCTACTTGTTTTGACAAGTGCAGTAGGATCTTTTAGATCCACCTGAGGTACCTCCAAATCAAGCAGACTGATCCTCAGTTTAGCATCTCATCTGAAATTTTATAGAAAGAGAGAGCGCCTTAAGTGAGGGAAGCTAGACCAAAAGCAGGTGGTGGTGGCCTGATGAAAAAAGAAGCGGAGTACCTGCCGATGTTGATCTAATTCAAGACAACCCCCTGAAATTATCAGCAAGTAATATGGTCCTTTCTAATGAGAACTAATCATCAGTCAAGTCTCATTCCCTTTTGAGCGCTGATGGGCTCTGAATAAAAATGGGTGCAGAGAATGAACCCTGGAAAAAAAAAAAAAAAAGATAAGTATTAAAAGGAGAGCGAGATGGTTTACCAGGGGCCAAAGTAAGCACATTTCTATAGTTTTTACAATGCAACAAATGTTTGCGTATAAAACTTATCTTCCCAGCATATCAACGGGCAGTTTTTAAAGATGAACAAGCCAGTTTTATTTTCCAAACCCATGTATGTGGTATACTGGACAAACAAAACTGATGGTAAAATGAAGAATACAGTGGTCATTTAAGGGAATTAAATAAAGAAGATCCTAAAAGTACTGTAGCAGAGCAAGTCATGCAATTGTCAGAGTGGTAAAATGTAAGACTTTAAAAAAGTGCTTTGTCTCATTTACAGGACAACCTCCATAGTGCCAATCACAGGTTCAGTCAGTTACTAAGGCTTGTATTCCAGCAGACCTTTGGAGCCAAACTCAAATTCTTAGTTATTCTCAAGCACCATCTGGTTAAGTGACTTGCTCAAAGTCACACAGTACGCAAATGAGGAGTGTGGGAATTAAACCCTGTACTGTACAGCTCATAGTCTTAGCAGTCTGTACCAACTGCCAGGTTTCTATCTACTGGTGAATGTTTTGAGTGTCTTCTCCAACTAAATACTCATTAACCTAGGCCACTGGGGATTAATGATTATCTTTAACTTCAGTGACATTAACTCCGGGAAAACTCAAGATAAATCTATAGACTTTGCTGCCTACGTGCAGAGATGCTAAAAGCACTAAATTTGGGTTATTTTAATAAACTGTTTATGAAACTGTTTATTGAAAAAAAAAAAAAAAAAACAGCTCAAATACAATAGGTTCAACTTTAGTAAAATGTACTGTGGCACTTAACTCACCAGATGTCACAATGCACTAATGTACACCAAGTTTGTAGTGATGGGCAGTGACAGTCTACCTGGAGGTGGAGGCAAGCAAATGGTACCAAGTGCTTTGGAAGCATGCTTGATATTAAACTGCAATACTGTTTCCCAATGGTTTAAATAAGGAAATACCACAGCATGCCCTGTTTATAAAGAATGTATATAGTCTGAAACAGAAATAAGGGTTAAAAAAAAAAAAAGAAGTTTTGCTGTAATGAATTATATAGCAATAACCCACGCCTGGGTGTAGGTAATGCTGGATTTAACCACGGTTGGTGTGGTTTGGTCACGAGGACGAAGCCAGAGTGGCCAAACAAAGCCAACCGTGGTTAAATCCAGCATTGCCCACACCCAGAAGTGGGTTATTGCTATTATACAATGACATTAAGAAAAAAAAAATACTTTTCTTAATGGCATTGTATAATGCCTCCTTGCTGCCCTTCCGCAGCTGTCTGGTATTCTGCGGCAGTTCTGATGTACTGCGCATGCGTATGCCTACGCAGTACATCAGAGCTGTAGGCAAAAGCAACGGAGAAAGGAAGATCTCCGTTGCTTTTTACAAACTGTTTTGCTATGTTAAATGGGTTTAACATAGCGAAATAGCTTTAAAAAAAGCAATGGAATCTTCGTTACTTTTTTTAAGGCTGTCTCGCTATGTTAAACCCATTTAACATAGCAAAACAGTTTTGAAAAAAGCAACGGAGAAAGCAAGATCTCCATTGCTTTTTACAAACTGTCTTGCTATGTTAAACTCGTTTAACATAGCGAGACAGCTTTAAAAAAGTAACGGAGAATCTCCGTTGCTTTTTTTAAAGCTGTCTCGCTATGTTAAACTCGTTTAACATAGCGAGACAGTGTGAAGCAACAGAGATCTTGCGTTCTCCGTTGCTGTAAAAAAAAAAAAAAAGAGTTATAGTAATGGAAAAAGTCTGGGCGACCGGGCCTTTTTCCATTACTATAATTCTGATTTACAACGTGCACACTGACCAATCAGTGTGCACGTTTTGAATATTAATGGGGGGGAGGGGGTCGGTGTATAATGAGACTTAAGTCACTTTAAAAGTAATGTACTGCAGCTAATTAGATTAGAATGAGAAGTATAGATTTATTGGTTTAGAAAATTAAGCTGATTTGTTACATTTGGAGGTTGCCTGCTGAAGCACAGGAGACAGAGTTTTATATACAAACATATGCCTCATTATTTTGCGACAAAAATTACATTTTTTATTTGCTTGTTTAGTTTTACCTGTGTTAGGCAACTACTGAGCAAATTTAAAATTTAGCTGTAGTCATCCTTTGGCTAGAAGATGGGCATAAGACCATCTAGACAATTTTACATTTCAGAAGGTAATACTGTTCAACAATTTTTATTTAAAATTCCACGCCCAAGAGCATACTTCAATTAAAACTGGGCAGAGCAGGACTGATTCAATAAACTGAAGTATTTTGCAGTAAGTGGTTTAGTACATCTAAACTGTTCCAAAGTGCATGTCAGAGTGAGTGTGTGTGAAAGAGACAAAAGAAAAGCCTGGCAATCTACTTCCATTCTCAACTTGCCTATCAAACTCCATAAGTGTCTGTGGCATTCCACAGGTTCACTAGAATAGTCAGATGCAACTCATAACTTTAGATGGGCTATTTAAGTATAAAAGTTTGTGGCTGGCTGAAAAGTCAAGTATTAAACAGTAAATGCAAACAAATGGCGAATTATAAACGTTGGTACCAATCATTTAAAGTAAAACTGCTTTTGTTACAGCTAACACAGTGAATGAGACAGCTGCCTTAGTTTAAGATTGTTGATTATACCATGACCCCCACCCCAAAACGTGCACGCTGATTGGCCAGCGTGCCCGTTGTAAATGAGTTATACTAATGGAAAAAGGTCCGGTCGCCCGGACTTTTTTCCATTAGTATAACTCGGTTTTTTAAAACACTGTCTCGCTATGTTAAATGGGTTTAACATAGCGAGACAGCTTTAAAATAAGCAACGGAGATCTCCGTTGCTTATTTTAAAGCTGTCTCGCTATGTTAAACCCATTTAACATAGCGAGACAGTGTTTAAAAAAAAAGCAACGGAGAAAGCAAGATCTCCGTTGCTTTTTTTAGTGTTTCGCTATGTTAAATGAGTTTAACATAGCGAGACAGTTTTAAAATAAGCAATGGACATCTCCGTTGCTTATTTTAAAACTGTCTCGCTAAGTTAAACTCATTTAACATAGCGAAACACTAAAAAACAGCAACGGAGATCTTGCTTTCACTGTTGCTTTTGCCCACAGCTCTGATGTACTGCGCAGGCGCGCAGTACATCAGAACTGCCGCGGATGCCAGACATCTGCGGAAGGGCAGCAAACAGGCATTATACTATGCCATTATTTAAGAAAAGTAATAGTTTCTTTTCTTAAATAATGTCATGGTATAATAGCAATAACCCACTTCTGGGTGTGGGTAATGCTAAATTTACCCATGGTTGGCTTTGTTTGGTCCCTCGGCTCGCCTCGGGACCAAACCACGCCAACCGTGGGTAAATTTAGCATTACCCACACCCAGGCGTGGGTTATTGCTATAGTAACTGTGACCTTGGATGTGCCAGACTGCTGTGGCAGTGTGATGCACTAAAAAGTTTAGGCTGTCCTAGAAATCAGTGTGTATTAGTGTGAAATACACAAGTCAAGGGTTGTTGTTGGTAAAATGACACTGAAAAACACCAAGCGGAGATATAACAGATTGTAGAATCCTAGGAAGCCAGTGGTTATACCTCTGCTCTCTAGCTGAACATTGTGAAAACTTACCCAGGTGTGGCAAGTACTGATCCTAGTCCAAGGAAGTGGAAGACATAACACACACACTTAAGGCTGCTCCTGATAAATTATACCACATCTTTATAAATCAGAATAGATAAAACATTATAGGGATAATGAATGACCACCAAAGCCTTATTTTAAACATGACTCTCTTGACTGAACTGTTTAGCTGAAAAAGACATGATAGCTATATCTCTCACTTACCCCACAACAGTTCTGGGGTACTTTTGGCTAAAACAGTCAGTTTGCCTCTTGACCCAAGCTGAAGTTCTGGGTATGACTAAGCATTTTGAAATTTGACTAAGCATTTTGAAATTTACCTCAGCTATTTTGGGGCTGGAAATAGAGAAATGTTATGGCTGATTGCACTAGAGAAGTTGGGATGTATTCTTCAGTCTGCCTTAACTTTCCGATCTGGCTTGGAAAGAATACACATTTTGAATTGAAACCAATTTTGAACTCAGAGAAGAAAGTTGAACCTACTGCAGAGATGAAAGGTGAACGTGCAATTAGTCTGTTGAAAATGGATATATGAATCCAGTAAAAAAGTAGAAAACGGTAGAAAAGTAATTCCATTTACGGTGCAGACAGCATGGAATTCAGGAGGCTGCCTCAAGTTTTTCAACATTTTTTAGCCTTACCCTTGATTTAAAAGCAAGTCACTTAACGCACAGGCAACAATGCATGGTTACAAGGATAAATATCTTATACATGCATAAAGAGAATAAATATAGGGGCTACATTTGAGCAATACTTCGTAACACGCCAGATGGTTACTGAAAAATTCCACCTGCCGATTACCTATAATTACAATGAAACAATCCCACACCATTTCCACAAATGTATTCTTCATACTAAGTCCCAAAAAATTGTAAACTCGACAGGATTAGAAAAAGACCATCAGCATTGCATTATGCGGTTATTAGCAAAAATGGGCTCCTTGGATTTTGAAATAGTCTTCTTTGAAATTCAAAATCTATATATCCACTTAGATCATATGTTTTTATATAATCTGTACGACAGACAACTTGTTTCCATTTTCTAGTAACAGACTTTACAAGTCAAAACATCTGAAAGAAAAACGATAAAGACATCATTCTTGCCTGTCCAAATCTGTTCACATATCTCCTGCAAGACTTGTTCTACAGTGCAACTAAAATATGGCACCCCCAAAATATACGCCAGAAATTACTTGGCATGTAGATACTATACCTCCAAAAACAGGTTTACTGCAGTAAACATTCTGGTAAGTCTGACTGTGGCAATATCTATTTAAGCATCATTACAATAAACAAAAGAGAGAAAAAAACTTGTTAGGATTTGTTATGGGACAGACATTAACCCCCCACCCCCAAACATGAAACACACACGCTTAACCATCTTCTCTAAACTTTTTGTTGTCTATTCCTTCTGGCCCTTCTCCCTCCGTCTCAGTTAAGAGTAAGGTAATGACCAGGGTTTAGTAGGGTAATTCCTGCTAAATCTAGGTGGCTCTATCTGCAGGAAGTCTTGTACAATCTGCATGGATTTAGCCTTGCCCTTCAGCTTCTTACAAATGCATCAGCCTTGGCTCCAAATAAAGGCCCCTTGTCCAAAAGGTCTATCCGGGACTTCACATTTCACATTCTGAAAGGGATTATTCCCTTAACCAGACATGCCTACAAATAACTCTCCCACAGGCAGCCACCCTTGCCTGGTTCTTCTAAAGCATCAAAACTACAATGCATTCTTTTTGCTTGACAACCTGGGAACAGGAGTTGCAAAGTTCAAGCAAATTTCTTGAACAAATTCAGTCCTATATCTCCTCCAGTTTCTCCTGTACTTGGTCGAAAAGGGGCTCAGACAATTCTTGCCTATATGAGACTGTCATTTGAGAGCCCTCATGGCCAGTGTGGCAGAGGTGCAAACTTATGGGAGAGGTTCACATAAGGTTACTAGGCTAATGGCCCTAGGGCCTTTACAAGCTTAGCCATGTAAACACCCATGCAACCTAACTGACCACAGTGAGATAGTCATTAACAGAGCAATTCTATGATCAGCACCAACCCCTGTCCATGAGGAACATAGGTGCCACCCCCGGAATGAATTTATGGTCACCCATCCAATTGTCAAGGTCGCACTTAAATATGGTCATTGAGGAGCTCTGCTTCATGTGAAGTGGGAGCTTATTCCAGAGAAGTGGCAATCTCTGGGAGATGCAGACTCTCCAACATGTTCTGTTCATGTCACAGGCTAGGTTGAGATCCCTGGAGCACATGACTGGTCTCATTTGATTTGTGGATGTGCAGCATTTCCATTAGGGCAGAGTCGGACACTGCTCTGTAGGCCAGGCAAAGGTTGCCTCTCAGCAGCCTGTATGAGAGTATAGAGTACAGTGACAGGGTGTTCAGTCTTTTCATGCAAGTCATGTTTCGGAGGCCCCGGATTCTCTTGGTTTGAAACCTCTGTAGTCTCTCCAGTTGCTGCAAGTGTCTGGTGAGATGCATACAGAAAGGAGCATTGCACTCAATTAGTGGTCTGATAAGGGTAGAGTACAGCGGAGTTATAACCTTCTTAGTCTTGGATGTGATGCCCTTAGTTATGAGATGTGCAATGTACAAGGCTTTCCTTACCACTATGAACACATAGTGATCGAAGTTTAGATAGCTATCAACAAGTCTCGCAACATTGGGTTTTGAGCTTACAGGAGTGCTATCTATATCATAAATTAGCAGGGGCTACTTCTTTGCTAAAGAGGATAAGGCCTTTTTGCATTTAGTTTTAGTCCGTGACTTTGGCATCAATCATTTGTCAGAATCAGCCCCTTCTGTAATATGTTTACATCACTGGGAGACTAGACTGCACCCAGTTTTCAGTCATCTGCAAACCTGAAGTCACAGACCATCTACTTTCGTCTAGACCTCAGAGAAATAGATTTCAAACAGTAGAAGATTCAGCACAAAACCTTGTGATACCCACTGGTAACTGGTCTACCGGTAGAGGTGGACACCCCAACTTTTAAAACCGTCAAGGTACCCAAACGAAGCGGAGTCCAAGCACAAGAAGTAGTTGTCACTGTTTTATTGAAGAAAATAAACTTACATTACCGTCTCCCTGCCACTCGAAAAGTACGTTTTCGTTTAAAAACACCATCACATGCAGACTGAATACTAAATGTGCAAAATTTATACCCCACCCACTTACAACTTGGAGCATCACTACTGTACATTCGTTGTGTTAAAATATTATCCTCAAAAATAATTTCTTCCAACAGACTAAGACCCTCTAAGTGAGATATACTAGAAAATAAATCAACCACATCTATGGTTAAAAAGGACATATTTTCTCTAAAATAGTCATGCTTTAAAGATATTAACAAATCCCATGAATCCCTCAAAATATTTTCTCATCACAAACCCTTCAATTATGTGTCGACATACTTAGCGATGGGTGCATTATAAGAAAAATATAGTTCAGGGGCAGTATATTAGATAACACAGAATGACGTCTAACAAGGATGAATTTTTGAAAGAGATGTTTTTTTTACGAGGCATTTATTTAAAGCTAGAAATTATCCAGACTGGCTGACTGATCAGGTGGAAAAAGTAGTAAGTGACAGGAGGGTAAATTCAAACCTATCTTGGGAATTAATATTCAGAATGAAAGCAATGATCAATGGACAAATCAGGAGAATTTTGGTAAGGCCTTGATTGGTCTTTGGGCTTTTCCCGGTTAGGGGTCGCCACAGCGGAATTCCGGTCTGCTAATGATTGGCAGTAGGTTTTTACAGTGCCAAGTTGCCAGCCCGACACCCAAACTTCAAAGAAGGCACACCCATTCACGCACGCACCTACCTGCAGGTCTTTCAAACGTCACTCGACTCCGAGGAGGACATGCAGATTCCACACAGAAGGTGCTCCAGCCAAGAATCGAACGGGAGAACTTCTTGCTGTGAGGCAACAACGCTAACCGCTGCACCGCCGCAGTCATCTTTCTAAGGCTTTGATAATAGAGTTTAATGCCAGTTCCGATATGATTAGGAAGATACCGGACATAGAATGGAACAGGTTTATTGCTTTTACAGATTTGGATAGGATATACAAGGACAAATTAAAAAGTAGTGTTTAAAAATTGGTTCGTTTGAAAAATTTGATGGAATATGACCCTGAACAGAAAACAATGACAAAAAAAGAGAGGTGGAACTTTCAAGTGTGAGCATTGTGCTCAGTGTGGGTACACTGTGAACAAAGAAAGTATATATTTGGAAAGTAGCAATATATGGTTAAGGGACAAAAAAAAAAAAAAAAAAAAAGTACAATAATTGTGAATCTAGTGGGCTTGTCTATTTGGCTGTGTCAGAAGTGCCGGCTTTCTATGTCGGAAAGAATACGTGTAAGCTCAGAAGAAGGATTTATGAACATCTTTATGACATTCAGACCAAAAGGGATACCAATGCTTTATATAAGCATAAACAGGAATGTAGCAATGCTCACTGCTTATTTTTTGTGATAGAATGTGTAAAAATCGATGGAAGGGGTGGTCTATGGGAGGACAGAATCTAATATAGGGAGCTATGTTGGTAAATCACTCTTTAGGCTAATAAATCACCTGGGTTTAAATGACCACATATCGATAGCTCCCTTGCTTAAACTAAGATCTGCTAAGCTACAGACCAACCCCCTTCATTGTACACTATCACAAAAAAACTTTGGCGTTTTTAACTTAAATCTTTCACCAGAGTTTTTGTTTTGGTCTTTGAAAAATCAAGTTCAATATGAAAAATGCTTGTTCATAAACGGGTCATCTAATCATATGTTGCTTTCTTATAATGAAATGGTTTTTATATGCCTTGGATCTGACTTTACGTAACTTTTTAGTGATGCATGTTGTTGAAATGGCACTAGAGGGAGCTAAATGTCAAGTTCTCACTAAGCTTTTAAAACGGATTATTCGTTTTTTAATAAGCAATTTTATCTTAATTTTTGCTTTTAAATGTACACATGCATCATTTTACATGGGGTATGCTTTTGTTATTGTCACATTTTAATATATTGAATTTATTGATTATACGTTTTACTGATGGTTTGCTGTATTTGAAACTCTACTGGTTAAATTAGTTGAGGGTTGTAAGTAGGTCGGGGGTATAAAGTCTGCACATTTAGTACTCAGTCCACATCTGATGAAGTGTTTTTAAACGAAAACGTACTTTGAGTGGCAAGGAGACGTTGATGTACAGTTTATTCTCTTCAATAAAACCGTGACAACTACTAGTGCTTGGACTCAGTCAAGGTACCCAAACAAAGCGGTTTTTAGTGACTTTTTAGTGCCTTCGGTGGATTTTTAGTGGACTCCCCAACTTTTACAATGTGCGTTCTGTTGGTGGGCAAGTTGGCTACCCAACTAATGACATTTGGGTTAATCCCCAGCTGGGAGAGTTTCCTCGATGATCCTCGAGTAGTGGATTGCATCAAAAGCCTTAGCTAAATCAAGATGGGCAATACTTACTGCTGTGCTCTCATCCAGGTCTTTGGTGACATTCTCAAAGAAGTCTTCCAGGTTTAATCAGCAAACTCTACCCTTGACAAAACCAGGATGGGTCAGGTCAAGAGTTTGAAGGTCACTCGTGTCCTTGTTGAGGTCCATGATTATTCTTTCCATGTCCTTGCAGATAAGGCTTGTTAGGCTTATGGATCGATAGTTTCCTGGGTTGACTGATGGACCCCCTTTGTGCAAGGGGATTACTGTTGCCATTCTCCGCTCTGCCAGTGCTCAGGCAATGCTTAGAGATAGTGGTTCCGCTAGGTCTCGTTTTAGATTCCTTAGTAAGCAACCTGGGATGTTATCTGGTCCCATACAGGCCATGTTTTTGGCCTGGGAGAGTGCTTGTACGACCTGTTCTTTGGAACTGCTTGGTAGAGGACTGGTGTCAGAAATGCTTACGGGTATGGCTGGTGGGGATAGGTGGGTGAAGTTATTGCCAAATATGTCAGCTAGCAGGTTGGCAATTTCCTCAGATTCAGTCAGAGTGGTACCCGTCCACTACAAGTTCGGCACATAGCAAGCCATTCCCTTTTAGGTTTTGTACATAACTAAAGAATGCATTATGGTCGTCATTAGCTACGGATGCTAATTTAGCCTCATAACTTGCCTTGGAGGACTTTACAAGATATTTGATTTGCTTGTTCAGACTGTGGAGGGTATTCCTCCTCAGTCAAGTAAGTTCCCTCTTGTTCTTGGACATCAGTTTCTTTCTTTTGTTCTACAACTTGTATATACTTTGTCTACCAGGGTGGCTTGTTTTTTCAGGAAGAGCTGGTTTTAGTCCCGTCAGATACAGCTTAGTCAATACATTTGTTTAAGTGGCTACACAGGGCATTTGTATACTCTTCTGCACAGCAGTCATTGTTGGCCGTGTTAGCAAGGGCTTTGAAACATTTTATATCATCACTTAGTAGCTACAGTTTGCTTTGCAGAAATTTTTCATTTTTTTTCCTTCTGTGGGGTTGTCAGGTCTGATCTTTACTTCAAAATGAGACTGCTTCGAGCCCCTAGTGGGGGAGCAGGCCAACTGTCCCAGGGGATCTGAATTAACAAAATCTAGGAACCTAAGAGCAATCATGTTTGTGCTCTTGTAAGTAGCCCAACTCGATGGAAGGATAGTTTAAATCTCCCATGACCAAGGTGTTTGGCTGTATACTGAATGACTCTAGCAAGTCCAGGTAGGCGGTGTGAATCTCCTGGTTCACGATGGGGAACTTGTGTCTAGTGATAATATGATAGGGTATTTTGCCTACAGTTATTTGGACCTGGAGTAGCTTGAGTCTCGTACTGTTTTACTAGTCTCAAGGCGGATCTGGATTTAATGAAGATGGACACAACTCCACCTTTGGTTCTTTCATGCTCATTTTGAGGTCTGAATATGTGAAAGGCATTGTACCCTTGTATGGCCAGAGTATTCTCTGCAGCACTGAACAAAGTCTCAGTGACTGCACAGGTGTCAGCATCTTCCAAGGTGAGGAGCGTTTCCAGGGAGTGCATTTTACTGTTTAGGCTCCTAGCATTAGGCAGCATGACCTTGAGTTGGTCTCTAGTGGACTTCTTTATGTCGAAAGTGTTGTTGTTTTGACGTTGCCTAAAAAAGCCACTATGGGTCAGGCTAGTGTTTTTGCCAGTATCCGAAAGCCTTGAGACAGGTGAAAGCCATCTCTGGCAAAGTAGTATGGTCTGTCAAGAGTGTCTTGCCAGGCAGTCACGTACTGGATCCCCCAAGAATGACCCCAAAAGCTAAGCCAATTATTGCAATCAATCTTTTTTTGTCTGTATTGTGGCATCATCCTAGGTGAAGGTAGAATGCTGCTTAGAGCTACGGACATACCTGCCTGGGACACACAATCTGAGAGATCAGTCGTGTCTCTGTTCATATAATCCAATGAGGTACATCAAGTCATTCACTTCAACATGTACTATGACAGGGTCATAACTGTTGTCAAGTGACTTAAGTGTGTGCATGATTTCATGGATCCTGGCACCTGGCAGGCAGCTGACCATGACCTCAGCCAACCTGGTGAGGGGAGCATCTGAGTCTCTCATAGAGAGTTGCCTATGACTAGGACATTCGGTTTTGAGGCGTTTTGCCTTAGGGGCTTAATTGTTGAGACACCAACATGCATGTTATGTGTAGTGGTAGATTCCGTTTGTGTACCAGTATGTGTAGGTTGTTTGGGCTTGGGAGGTCTCTGGTCTTTTGCTAGGCTTTCTTGCCAAATCTGTCGTGCATCCTACCTTATTTTTCATTCTGCAAAGGGACAGTGCCCTTGGATCCCTTGGAACCTCGAGACCCTAACCTTAAGATCCAACACCAGATTTCTCAAAAGGTACTTATGGGAAGCTAAGACCCAGTAAAAATGGTCTGGATTCCTGGGTGTTGGTGGTTGGGAGGTAGAGAAAACTCAAGAATGACATCATCCACTACCGCTATGACAAGAAGAATGGCAAGAGGTTTGAGATCTCTGCATTTTAAAAATTCCCTTAACCTCTTCTTGGATGGAAGGTAGTTCTGAGATTCCCAGCTGAAGAATTTCCTCATTTTATGGAAGGCCTCCCCAAAGGTGAAGTCAGCAGGTGATGAAGCTAAGGCAAGATTTTCATCAGACTCTGAATCAGCATATGAACCAGTGAAGACATGGTCAACATAAGCTTAACATATGCCATCTCATCTTAAGAGCCTTAGGAATCCATGGACTCCTGGGAGGATGGGCCCTCATTTCTTCAGAAGAGGATCCTGTAAGCAGGGGCTCTGACCATGTGCTTGGCTCTCACAATTTGCAGGAGATCCTCAACCAGTCTAACTAGATCCTGCAGACAGGCCGGGTGAGACTGAGAACTAGAAGGCCTAGGCTGCGACAAGCTGGTTGCAGCCTTTTTAAGCCTGGCCTTTGGTTGAGCCTGGGTGTACAGGCAAATGTACAGGGGCCAGGCCATGGATGGATGGCCTCAGCCTATGCACAGTCCACCAATAACTCCTCTTAAACCTATGGGATTCCGCCCTCACCTCTGGAAGACATGGTGGGGACACTGATAGCCAAGTCCTGCAAAACAGCTCTGGACCCAACCAACAGCCCAAGTCCTTTGACCTATGCAAACATGGAGGGCTACTGGCATACTGTACTGCAAAACAGTCTCAGTAGAGGCTTCAGCCACACAGTCAAAAGGAACTGCAAAGAAGTCTCTTCAACAAATCACAAGTCTGGGTGGAGTGACAGGTGAAAGGATGGTCATCCAGTACCCCTTTTACAAGAACAGTCAGAATCATAATGACTGGCAGATGACATACTACATGAATGACATTGACACCCCCATTTCTTGTCTAAAAACTCAGCTCATGACTCAACTCTTAAGCTTAATAGTACAACGGTTAAAACAAGCACAGGAAGGACAGTTGGGAATGTCGTGCTCTGGGCCCAGTCAAAAAGACAGTGCATAGCAGTCTTGATGGGGAATTTGCTTTCCACACTCAATTACTAATCTTGGAGAACATCTAACACAGCTGTACAATGAAAAGAAGTAAAAAAAAACGTTCCCCAACAGGGCACTTAGCTTAGGAAGTTCTCTGGCACAGACTGACTAACCCATCTATACACTGAATGCTTTGGGATTCAGCATCAAAAACTTTTAGTTATGTACTCACCATAACTTCAGATGTTTGGGATCCATCTCGCCTACATTCTGACTGATGGGTTCGGAGCCGATCCCTCGGCTCCGACTCGGCACGCTTATGCCAAAGAGCGAAGTCTCTTATTGGCTGAGCTTACTATATCCCAGGATGCACCACTACCAGTCCCCCAGATCTAGTTTGTCCGCATACATGCACACATGCACGCACTGCTTATATAACATCGTCAGATGAAACAAGATAAAAACAGTAGAACTCAAAACCGTTCAATCTCTTCTGATCTCCAAGGCCGGGGAAGGAGGGTGGGTATTAGGAATGTGCGAGATGGATCCCAAACATCTGAAGTTATGGTGAGTACATAACTAAAAGATGTTATGTGATCCTATCTCGCCTACATTCTGACTGATGGGACAGCGTCCTAGCACCTGAATCCTGGGTGGCTCACTGGAAAACACTCCTGAGTACCGTGGAACCAAATGATGCTCGCCCTTTAGATGCCACATCCAATTTATAGTGGGAAATGAAAGTGTGGGTTGGACCAAGTAGCCGCAGCACAAATCTCAGAAATAGCGAGCTTGGAATGAAAGCGATAGAAGTAGCCATAGCTCTGGTAGAGTGAGCTTTGATAGATGTTGTAAGTTGCTTATTTGAAGAGGAATAAGCCTGAGTTATACAATCTCTAATCCATTTGGAGATAGTAGCTTTTGTGATGGTTTTACCCAATTTATTGTCTGAGAAGGACACAAACAACTGGTCTGATTCTGAATTTGCTGAGTCCTGTCTAGATAGAAGCGCAATTGCCTGTGAACATCCAATTTATGGAGAGTGTATTCTGCTTCGTTGGAGAATTTTGGAAAGAAAACTGGTAGCTCTAGAGATTGTTGGAGACAGAGATTAGAACAAACCTTTGGGACAAAAGATGGGTTAGGCCTAAGTGATACTCTATCCTTGTGAAAAATCAAGTACGGTGGCTTGATAGATAGGGCTTGAAGCTCTGAAACTCTTCTTGCAGAGGTAATTGCAACTAAGAAAGCAGTTTTCCAAGACAGATATTTTCACTCACATGTAGCAGCCGGTTCGAAAGGGGAAGATGTTAATGCACGAAGCACCAAATCAAGATCCCACGGAGGCGCAGGATGAAAAACTGGGGGTCTTAACAGCCCCGCACCTTTAATGAAAGTTTTGCATAATCTGCTGCTCATCAACGGTGGATCCATGGATTCGTGAAATTTAGAGATAGCTGCCAGTTGGACTTTAATAGTAGAGACTGAAGATCCATGATTAAACAAGGATGTTAAAAATTTCAAAACCTCTGGGATCGGGGCAGTGATAGGGTCTAAGCCCCTGAGTTGAGCCCAGATAGCAAACCTCTTCCACTTACTGAGGTACAATTTCTTAGTGGTGGGTTTGTGGGCGAAGATAAAATGTGAATAACTTCCGGGTCTAAGGTGTGATTTCTGACTAAAGTCGGAAGTGGAGGAGCCAAGCTGTCAACTTCAAAGTGCGAAGGGACTGGTGTTGTCGTCCCGACTGATGAATTAGCAGATCCGGAGTTAGATCTAAAACCCAAGGATCGTCCACCGCATGTTTCTTCAGGTAGGGAAACCATACCTGACGAGGCCAGTGCGGAGCAATTAGTATCATTGTGGACCCCAATTGAGAAGCTTTCTGAATGACTTTGGGGAGAAGTGGAACCGGAGGAAAGGCATAAAGTAGCCCTGTTGGCCAAGGTTGTGCTAGAGCATCCATAGCTGCTTCCCCCTGATGTGGAGTCAAGGAGAAGAACCTTTTGCACTTTGTGTTTTGTGGTGTTGCAAACAGGTCGCAGCACGGCGTCCCCCATCTTCTGAAAACCTGAGCTGCTACTGTTTCGTTCAGGGACCACTCGTGAGGAGAGAGGATTGTCCTGCTTAATCTGTCTGCCAATATATTGGATTTCCCTGGAATGTGAGTCGCTACCAAGAAACGTTTGGTAGCTACAGCCCATTCCCACACCCTCATGGCCTCTCTGCAAAGGGGGTAAGATCTGGTGCCTCCTTGTTTGTTTAGATACCAGACCACCGACATGTTGTCTGTGTGGATAGCGATAATGCCTTGAGGGAGAAACTTGTGGAGGGCCTGTAGGGACAGAAGTACAGCCCTCATCTCCAATACATTGATGTGGAGAAAAGTTTCGTCTGGAAGCCAGGAACCCTGAACTAACCTGCCCAGACAATGCCCCCCCGACCCTGTCTGGGAGGCATCCGTCGTCAGGGTGGCCACCGGAGGGGGGATAACAAAAGGTCTTCCCTGATTCAGATTGGACGGCTGAAGCCACCAGCGAAGGTCCCGTTTGCACGTTTCTGTAATCATAATGGGGTGATTGAGGGAAAGATTCTGAAAGGACCATTGAGTCGATAATAGCCACTGAAGAATCCTCATGTGCAATCTTGCCAGAGGAACTAGGAGAACCGTGGCAGACATCGAACCTAAAAGTTGCAGGACCATCCTGGCTAGGGCTTTGGATCTTGAAAGCAGGGCTTGAACTTGACCTTGAAAAGTTTGAATCCTTTCGGTAGGAAGAAAAACACGCGTCAATTTTGAGTCTATCTCTGCTCCTATGAACCTTATGCGCTGAGAGGGCAGCAAGACAGACTTTGACCAATTGAATGTAATTCCCAGGGTAGCACCCAGGGAAATGGTGGCTTTGAGGTTGTCCATTAGTAGATGACTGGTGGCGGCAGTCAGGAGCCAGTCGTCCAGATAGGGAAACACTTGGAATCCAAGACTCCTCAGGTGAGCAGTTACTACTGCCAAACACTTGGTGAACACCCTGGGGGCTGTGGTGAGACCAAAGGGCAGTGCACAAAATTGGAAATGACTGTCTCCCAGGCTGAAGCGCAGATACTTCCTGGACGCCCGATGTATCGGTATGTGATAATAGGCGTCCTTGAGATCTATGGAGCACATCCAAACATCCTTCTCCAACAATGGGAGAATGGATTGTAACGTGACCATTCGGAATTTGGATTTCGTGACGGATTGGTTTAGTCTGCTGAGATCCAATATTGGTCTCAGGTCCCCTGTCTTTTTTGGCACTAAAAAGAACCTTGAGTAATTTCCGGATCCGATCTGGTCTGTGGGGACCGGTTGGATGACTCCTTTTTCTAGCAGCTTTAACGCTTCTGCGGCTGCAATTTCCCTTTGACTGGGTGGTGGGTCCGGGATTCTTTTGGGCGGTGGGGGTGAGTGTGCGAAGGGAATGGTGTAACCTCCGGCAATAATCCGAAGCACCCATCTGTCCTGAGTGATAGACTCCCAGGCTTTTAGGTGCTTGGCAAAATGGCACCCGACTGGCTCCGGAGCAGCACAGCCGGGCAATCCCTCATGAAGTGTGGGAGGCTGAAGAGCCACGAAAGGACTCGCGGTCTCCAGAATTGCGGGGCCCTCTGCCGCCTCTGGGACGGCGTCTCCCAGAAAAATTTCCCCGTCCTCTGCCTCTGGAAGGGGAATCTTCCTGCTGTTGAGGAAAAAACTTACGTGATTTGCGGAACCACATCTTCCCTCCTCCTTTAGCCTTGGGATAAGGCCGAAAGGGAGTGGAATAACGTGCACCTACGGCAGATAAAGTTTTTCCCTCTTGCTCACAGCGGTAAGAGTGTCTTTAACCTTAGGTCCAAACAAAGAGGACCCATCAAAGGGAGCGTCGTGAAGGAAGACTTGAAGGCCTCATAAAATGACACAAGCGGAGCCAGGCTGGTCTCCGTGAGCCACGCCTGCCGCTCTACCGCCTTCGCCGCATATGAAATGAGCCTCATGGACGAGTTAGAAATTGTAGTAAGGATAGCCAACTGAGTGCTAACCGACTGGGCTAGCTGCTCGGGTAGGTTACCCGAGAGGGAATCTGACAGCTCCTTGACCAGATCCCTCTGTAGCCTGGTAAAATGTGCCAAATAATTCAGGGACCTTAAAGTAAAGGCCGCTGAAGTCAGGGTGCGCTTCCGTGCGGTCCATGCTCCTAGACTCCTTATTAGGAGGATGGATGGACGTTGAAGCCTCTGCCACGTCCTGTTGTGTAGCAGATGCCACCACCATGGCATCTACAGCCACGCCTTTAGTCAGGAACTCCTTTTCGGGTGGGGCCGACAAAAATTTGTTAGGACGAGAAGGCACTGGTTCCACGGTATCCGGATGTTCCCACGCCCTCCGACAAACCAAATCCAGGAGCTCATCGAAGGGCGGAGACACCCAGGAGGCGGAGGGTTGAGCCCCAAAGGCCTTGAGAAGCACTGACTCATCAGTAGAGGGGGGTTTGGACATCCAGCCGCCTCGTTGTTTGAGGATCTCCAAAATGTCTGCAAATGAGACATCATCCGAGGACGACTTTGGGAACCCCTCTGCATCATCAAGATCAGTGTCCGATGTAAGAGACTCGGGGGAGTCCACGTGCTTCCTCTTGCACGATCTCTTCCTTAGGGGCTCCTCTGAAGACAACTCCGAAGAACCCTCAGGAGGAGGGGAACCCCCAGAGGGGGTAACCTCAGGCCCCGGGGCTCCGCTGCCTAAGGACAGGGGAACTGCCAAAGACCCAGTCTCCACGCCTAGGGAAGGTGCCGGTAAAGCCGGAGAGATGGCCGAAGAAGACTTGGCCAAGGCACTCCTCATAGCTCTGAAAGCCGGACCCCCAGAATCCTGGGAGTGTCCAGTCCCCGGAGCCATGATAGCAGACGGAAGTCCCGCAGCCGAAGCACCGAGAGGGAGGCTCGGAACCGACAACATAGGTCCCGAAACGTCACCCCCGGGTCCAGCCGAAGAGGTCCGTGTGCCAAACTCAGACCCGAAGGCCGGGGTTGGAGTAAGGGTCGGAGCCGACCCTAAGACCTCCACCGGCTCCAACAGCACTTGCTCCGACGGAGCCGAAGCGGTCGGAGGAGGAATGGCAATGACATGGGCATGGGCTGTCGGCTCCGAAGCCAACTGGGTCGGAGCCGAAACAAATTTTTGAAAGACTGGGGACTGGAACAGTCTTTGGAGCACCCTGTCTATGTCCGAATCTGACATCCTCGATGGCCTAGAGGATACTGAACGGGTTCGAGATGGCCTCTCCAACGGCCCCAAGGGGCTAGGGGACCGGCTCCGAGGCGACTCGATGACTATCGGCGCCGAAGGAATACCCAAACTAGCTTCCATCGGTGCCGAGGAGGACTTAGGCGCCGAGGAGGAAGTGTCTGAGCGGACAACCTTCATCGGCTCTGAGACCAGTGGAGCCGACGAAGGTGACCCGCCTCTCGATGCCCCAGCCATCGGCTCCGAAGCTAGAGGAGTAGAGACTGGTGGCATCGAGGCAGACCGTTCCGCCCTCGGCTCCGAAGTCCTTGGAGCCGAAGGAGAAGCCTGCCTATGTCTTTTGGCGGTCGGATCCGACGGACTGGTCGGAGCCGACGCCCTTTTCTTTTTAGCAGGAGAAGGAGAGGATGCTAAAGCTTCTTCAAAGGAGGGTTTTATAAGGCCTTTTAATATAAGCTTATTTTTCCTCTCTTGGAGGACCCTCGAGGAAAAAGCGTGACACACGCTGCAGGACTCCTGCAAATGCTTTGCACCTAAACAATAAACACAGAGAGAGTGGTCATCTGTTATAGACATTTTAAAGTTGCACTTGGTGCACTTTTTAAAGCCTGAAGGCCTAGGAACCTGAGACATTCCGGTAAATTATTCAGTGAACTAGCCAAACACAGTACAAACACTGTAACTATGAATGAGAAAAAAAAAAAAAGAGTTTTCTCTGCTTTGTCCTTCTTTTTAAGAAAGAGAAACTATCACCAGTATAAAGGATCCGAGATCCCTAAATAGAACAGAAGTCACCTAACAACCAAAAAGACCGGGAAAGGCCTTTCCACACAAGAGGTACTTCTAGTCAAACAACACTCGCAACACAAGAATTTACCAAGTAAATTTCTCCAAACACACTCAAAACACAAGATAGCTGTTAAAACAGCTTTTAGTTGAAGTATAAAGAAATTCCTGACAGAAAGTTAGTGAAAATAATCACTACTTAGCTCAGCCAGCTCGAGACCACGTCTTCACTTGTTAGCGGCAAACAAGATCTGGGGGACTGGTAGTGGTGCATCCTGGGATATAGTAAGCTCAGCCAATAAGAGACTTCGCTCTTTGGCATAAGCGTGCCGAGTCGGAGCCGAGGGATCGGCTCCGAACCCATCAGTCAGAATGTAGGCGAGATAGGATCACATAACATCAACCTGATAACATAGCACCAGCTAACAAACTATATACACAGATATTCTGACATCAGTGAAAGAGCATCTGCCTCACTTGGAGGATGGCAAAAAGTCTAGGGTATTTGGGACGGCTAAGGGCTTCCACAGCAAGGAAATTCCATATTACGAATGCAATGAGCATCTCTCATAGGATAGAGAAGTATAGATAATTCCCAGCAAAGAAAGGGGGATGGTGGGTGGGTAACCTGGACTCCAACAGTGAATACACTCGAACATCTACATTTATGGTAGGTACACAACTGTACTATGTTCATCGTGTTTCACTGTTGCAGTCATTACACTTGGGTTGAATCCCAAAACTGAGGTTGGGCGGCTGGGTCTAAATAGGATTAGGAGTGGCTATGAGGCCCTGCAGAACTGCAGTAACAAAGCCTGCTCTGGATTTAGAGTAAAGAGGCAAGTGATGGTGCTTGGTAAAAGTGTGCACTGAACTCAAGTTGCAGCCTCCAAAATTTCCTTGGTTGGTACTCCTCTGAGAAAGGCTGCTGATGTGGCTGCTGCCCTGGTAGAATGTGGCCTAATATTCTTAGGCACTGATTTGCCATGCTGAGTATAGCAGAAAAGAATGTAGTGTCCTATCCATTTTGAAATAGTCTGCTTTGAAATAGCCTTTCCTTGTGATCCTGCAGCATATTCCACAAAAAGTTGCTCAGTTTTTCTGAAAGCTTTTGTTTTGTCCAAGTAGAAGCATAGCTGCCTGTGTATGTAGTGCAGAAGTCTCTCCCTTTTATTCTGGGGATATGGATAAAAAGTTGGCAAATGAATGGTCTGGTTAGGAGCCACACTGGATACTACCTTTGGCATAAATATTGCGTTTGTCCTTAGAGAAACCCTGTCCAGATGAAAAATGATAAGTTTCCACTGCCATTAATGCCTGTAACTCTGAGACTCTTCTTGCTGAAGTTACTGCTAGGAGCAGAGCAGTTTTCCATAAGAATTTTATCTCAGCTGTATTGTCTGGCTCAAAAGGAGGCAGTGTGAGCTTTTCCAAGACAAAGTTGAGGTCCCATGTAGGTATCGGTGCTCTCCTTGAGGGTCTTATCTTTTTTGCCCCTCTGAGGTACTGTCTTAGCAGTGGATGTGAGAAAATATAAGGTTCCGTATTGTAATGAGCTGAAATGGCAGAGGCATAGATCTTAACTGATAAGGATAGGCCTTTGTCCAGCATCTCAGTTAGGTATTGTAAAATCTGAGGAATATCCGGAACAAGCGGTTCAAGTCCTTGTGCCTGGTTCCAAGCACAGAATCTCTTCCATTTTTCTGCATAAGATTTCCTGGTGCTGGGCCTCCTAGCTTCCAAAATGACATCCATAACTGCTTTAGAGAGAGTTGTGTCCCGAGTGGTTATATTATTCGCCATGCAGCCAGATTTAAGGTTCTGAGTTGGCTGTGCAGGATCCGATTGTTTTGCTGGGTCAGAAGATGAGGAATTTGAGGTAAAGTCCAGGCTGGGCCTTGAGACAAGCTCTTTAGGATTGGGTACCAGTGCTGGCGTTGCCAGTCTGGGGCAATCAGAATCATTTTTGGCTTCTCTTGCCTGACTTTTAGGAGTATCTTGGGGAGGAGAGGCAGTGGTGGAAAGGCATAAACTGTTAGGGTTTTCCAGCTGAATGACAGAGCATCTACCTTCCATGCTTGTGAGTGGTAAGTCCTTGTGCAGAATCTCTGTAGTTGGCATTTGTGAGGGGAGGTAAATAGATCTATGTCTGGGCATCCCCATTTCCTTGTAATCATGCTGAAGACTTGTGGATCTAGTTTCCATTCGTGAGGGTCCATGATGTTTCTGCTTAGTTCGTCTGCCAGAGTATTTTTCTTTCCTGGCAGGAATTGCGCCTGCAGATGTACTTGATAGGTCAGTGCTGTGTTCCATAAAGTCATGGCTTGCCTGCAGAGGGGGTAGGAATGTGTGTCCCCTTGCTTATGTACCACATGACTGTAGTATTGTCCGTCTTTAGCAATAGTTGTCCTGGATGTAGTAGATCCTTGAAGGCTGTCAGGGCATTCTGTACAGCTAGCATCTCTTTTTGATTGATATGAAGATGCATTAGGTCTTCGGGCCACGTGCCCAGAATACATTTTCCTGCCATGTGTGCCCCCCAGGCATAATCTGTTGAATCTGCTGTTAGTGTCTGCCTGGCTGTGGGTAAAGTGAAAGGCTGTCCCTTATTGTGGTGACAGGCCAGTGCCCACCATCGAAACTCCTGTTGCAGGCAGGGAATGAGAGTTATTATTGTTTCCAGGCTGTGGCAATGTTGAGTCCAAACACTTTTTAGATACCATTGTAGCTTCCTCATATGCAGTCTTGCATATGGAATTAGCAGGATGCAGGATGCCATGAAGCCCAAAGCCTGCAGAATTTTTCTTGCAGCTAGCTGGGTCTTTGTTGACATCATTTGAAAGTAACGAGTCAGTTGCCTTTGCCTGGCGTGAGATAAACCATCTGGGCAGTTGTATTTAAGCTTGCACCCAGGAATATTATCTCTCGAGAGGGCACTAGTTTTGATTTCTTTTCGTTTACTGTGTACCCTAGGCAAAGTAGTAATCTTTTTACAAACGCCAGATGCTTTAGTAGAATGTCCTTGCTCTCTGCTTGAATAAGGCAGTCATCCAAATAGGGATATATTTGAATTCCTTTTTGTCTGCAAAATGCAATTACTGGTGCCAGGCATTTTGTGAAGACCCTGGGCGCAGTAGACAAGCCAAAGGGCAGTGCAGAGAATTGGCAATGCATTGAGCCAGCTATGAATCTGAGGTATCTTCTGCAAGATTGTCTGAGTGGAACATGCAGGAATGCCTCTGAGGTCCAAAGTAACTAGCCAAGCCTTCTTGCCCAGCATGGGTAGAAGTTGCTGTAGTATCAACATTTTGAATTTTGGAACGTCCAAGAAAGTATTTAGAGTAGACAGGTCCAGTATTGGTCTCCAGGCTTTGTCCTTTCTGGGTACCAAGAAAAGTCTTGAGTAAAATCCTTGCCCCTACGCTTGCTGTGGTACTTTTTGAATAGCCCTCATGTCCATTTGTTTTTGTGCCTCTGCCCATTGATTGTGTGGCAGGTCTGACATACTCTTTGGCCTTGGTAGGGTGTGAAAGTGGAACCTGTAACCCTGAGAAACAATATTCAGAACCCATTTGTCCTGGGTGATCATGTGCCAATTTCATGAGAAAAGTGCTAGCTTTCCCCCTAAGGGTGCTGCCAAAAGGTAAGTGCTTGGCATTGGTAGTGGAAAGTCATTGGGACTGTTTCCTTTAAGGTTGTGATTTGTCTTCTCCACCTTTGGGGGCTGAAGCACCCCATTGTTTAGGTCTGTATGAGCCTTGGGGCCGAGATCTGCCTCTTGGGCGTCTGTATCTGCCTCTGTGGCCTGTCTGACACTGGAAAGGACCAATTTTTAGAAGGCCAGTTCCTGCTAAATCTGGGTGGCTGAACCTGTAAGAAATCCTTTACTGCTTGCATTGATTTTGCTTTATCCTCCATTTTCTTCAACACCTCTTCTGCCTTAACACCAAAGTATCATGCTGTAATGAAGCATCCAATAATTTTGCTTTAACATGATCAGGTAAACTCTGTTCTTTTAACCAAGCATGCCTTCGAATGACAGAACCTGTAACTGCAGCTCTGCAAGAAGCCTCTAATGAATCAAAACCACATTGCAAAGTATGCTTTCCCACTTGTTCAGCTGCATGCAATAAAACCTGCATTTCCTTGTTTTCAGGACATTCAGAGCTTGTAAGCATTTTCTGTTTTAGCAAAGACATTAGGTATTGTTCATATTTAAGCATGTGAAACTAGCAGTTTAAAGCCCTTACAGCTAAAGTAGCAGAGGTGTAACCCCCCCCCCCCCATCTGTCCAGTGCTATAGAATCCCTATCAGAGGGAACAGGGTTTTTTGCAGTGGAAGCCTTGACGCCTTTGGGACCCTGAGAAATTGTTTCTGGATCAGCAGCAGGGTTTTTATATAGAATTTATGAGAATCTGGGACCCTGTAATACCCATCTAGCTTAACTGGTGCAGGAGGTAAAGAATCAGGTGACAAACTGGATTCAGAAAATACATTATCATCAATATCTAGTACAGGGGGGATAATAAGGGGGCTGTGCTGAGGCAATATGAGCCTTTTCTTGGATTCTGAATAATCCTGGCTCTCCCAATGGAAATGGTCCCTCATGGTGGGCAGGGTTTCCCCCAAAAAAGTAGTCCTCAGGAGGACAGGCTGAAAGGATAGATTCTTCAGCGTCCGAGTCCTCATAGGGAGGAAGAGAATATCCCTGTTCTGAAGAGGAATCAGAAGAAATAGAAACCTGGTCAGAGGAGTCATAGTCAGTGTCTTGCCTAGGCCTTTTATTAGTAGGGGGATGGGATCCCCTGATCAAAGTAATTAGGTCCTCTGCCATTTTAAGCATCTGTTTCTTTGGCATGGATGACTGTCCAGGAGAATGCTGCACTTGTTTCTTGTCTTTAAAGGTGTTTTAGACTTTGCCTTGGTTGCTGAAGAGGTCTTGATAGTAAGCTGTGTAGGTCTGAAAACACCCTCAGAAGCCGATGCCTCCTCAGCGGCTCCAGACCCATCTGAGGGAAAAGTTTCCATAGGCCCAATACCTTGAGTTTCCAGAGGCCTAGTTGTCTCCACATGGGAGTCGGAGGAAGCCTGTGGCTCTGAGGTAGCAGGTGTCAGGGGCTGCGAAAGCACCTCACTGAGAACCGGCGACTGGCCTAGAAGAGGCTTCGTCAGTTTTGGACCTCAAATGCCTGTCCTTTTCTTTGTCCTTGCGCTTTTTATGAACTCCAGTCGTCGGTTGTTCCGATGGCATTATGTAGTTAAACCTTCGGCCAAAGTAATGTACAGCAAAATCGAACCAACGCTTAGTGTGTCGGTTGAATCTAGCACAAAACCGACAACTAGCAATGACCTGGTCAGGGCCTAGGCAAGGAATACAGTAAGAATGAAAATCCTTATGAGGTATTTGCTTCCCACAAGAAATACAATTGTTAACTTTTACTGACATCGGTCTGGAGCAAGAAAAAGTTTCCCCAACGGGGTACTTAGCTTTATTGAAGACTTTGGATCTGAAATTCAATTTCGAAAATATCAGGAGTCGGCCGACCGGCACTTGCGAATTGCTTTTGGTTCGGGCACTGCGCGGCAAGAAAGACTGAAGAAAATGGCGTTGGCTGTATCTTATATACCCCTGGCGCACTGACGTCAGGGAAGAGGCGACAGCAACCGACGCTGGACCAGGTCTTTGGAATTCAGGCAGACTGCGGGTAGCCTGCCAGCAGGATAACCCAAGTGTAATGACTGCAACAGTGAAACACGATGAACATCTGGATATCCCTCCAAAATTGATGAAAAAATGAGATGAAAACTGGTCAGGGAGGCTGCCAAGAGACCTACAGCAACACTGAAGGAGCTGCAGGAATTTCTGGCAAGTACTGGTTGTGTACTACATTATGCCCTTAGGCACTGATTTGCCATGTTGTGAATAGCAGAAACGAATGCAGTGTCCTATCCATTTTGAAATTGTAGCTTATGCTGCAGGATCACAAGGAAAGCCTATCTCAAAGCAGACTAACAGTTGCTCAGTTTTTCTGAAAGCTTTTGTTTTGTCCAAACAGAAGCGTAGCTGTCTGTGTATGTCCAAAGCATGCAGAAGTCTCTCCCCTTTATTCTGTGGATTTGGATAAAATGTTGGCAAATGAATGGTTTGGTTAAGAGCCACACTGGATACTACCTTTGGCATAAATGTTGAGTTTTTTTCTTAGAGAAACCCTGTCCTGATGAAAAATGATGAAAGGTTCCACTGCAATTAATGCCTGTAACTCTGAGACTCTTCTTACTGAAGTTATTGCTAGGAGCACAGCAGTTTTCAATAAGAATTTTATATCGGCTGTATTGACTGGCTCAAAAGAGGGCAGTGTGAGCTTTTCTAAAACAAAATTGGAGGTCCCATGTAGGTATTGGAGGTCTCCTTTGGGGTCTTATGTTTGTTGCTTCTCTGAGGTACTGTCTTAGTAGTGGATGAGAGAAAATAGGAGGTTCCGTATTGTAATGAGCTGAAATGGCAGAGGCATGGATCTTAATTGATGAAAAGGATAGGCCTTTGTCCAGCATCTCAGTAAGGTATTGTAAAATCTGAGGTGTATTTGGAACAAGTGGTTCAAGTCCTTGTGCCTGGTTCCAAGCACAGAATCTCTTCCATTTTTCTGCATAAGATTTCCTAGTGCTGGGCCTCCTGGCTTCTAAAATGACATCCATAACAGCTTTAGAGAGAGGTGTGGTCTGAGTGGCTATATTATCTGCCATGCAGCCAGATTTAAGGTTCTGAGTTGACTCTGCAGAATCGGATTGTTTTGTTGAGTCAGAAGATGAGGAATTTGAAGTAAAGGCCAGGCTGGGCCTTGAGACAAGCTCTTTAGGATTTGGGTACCAGTGCTGGCGTGGCCAGTCTGGGGCAATCAATCATGTTTGGCTTCTCTTGTCTGACTTTTAGGAGCACCTTGGGAAGAAGATGCAGTGGAGGAAAGGCATAAACTGTCAGTGTTTTCCAGCTGAAGGACAGAGCATCAACTTTCCATGCTTATGAGTGATAAGTTCTTGTGCAGAATCTCTGTAGTTGGCAGTTGTGAAGGGAGGCAAAAAGATCTATGTATGGGCGTCCCCATTTCCTTGTTATCTTGCTGAAGAACTGTGGATTTAGTTTCCATTCGTGAGGATCCTTGAGATTTCTGCTTAGTTCATCTGCCAGAGTATTTTTATTTCCCGGCAGGAATTGTGCCTGCAGATGTACTTGATAGGTCAGTGCTGTGTTCCACAAAGTCATGGCTTGCCTGCAGAGGGGGTAGGAATGTGTGCCCCGTTGCTTATGTACCACATAACTGTGGTATTGTCCGCCTTTAGTAATAGTTGTCCTGGATGTAGACCCTTGAAGGCCGTCAGGGCATGCTGTACAGCTAGCATCTCTTTTTGATGTGAAGATGCATTTGTTCCTTGGGCCACGTGCCCTGAATACATTTTCCTGCCATGTATGCCCCCCAGGCATAATCCGATGCATCTGTTATTGTCTGCCTGGCTGTGGGTAAGGTGAAAGGCTGTCCCTTGTTGTGGTGACAGGCCAGTGCCCACCATCAAAACTCCTGTTGTAGGCAGGGAATAAGAGTTATTATTGTTTCCAGGCTGTGGCAATGTTGAGTCCAAACACTTTTTAGATACCATTGTAGTTTCCTCATATGCAGTCTTGCATATGGAATTAGTAGAATACAGGATGCCATGAAGCCCAGAGCCTGCAGAATTTTTCTTGCAGGGAGATGGGTCTTTGTTGCCATCATTTGAAAGTAATGAGTCAGTTGCCTTTGCTTGTCTGGCGTGAGATAAGCCATCTGGGCAGTTGTATTTAAGCTTGCACCCAGGAATATTATCTCCTGAGAGGGTAATAGTTTTGACTTCTTTTCGTTTACTGTGTAGCCTAGGCAAATTAGTAATCTTTTTACAAACGCCAGATGCTTTAGTAGAATGTCCTTGCTCTTTGCTTGAATAAGGCAGTCGTCTAAGTAGGGATATATTTGAATTCCTTTTTGTCTGCAGAATGCAATTACTGGTGCCAGGCATTTTGTGAAGACCCTGGGCGCAGTAGATAAGCCAAAGGGCAGTGCCGAGAATTGGTAATGCATTGTGCCAGCTATGAATCTGAGGTATCTTCTGCAAGATTGTCTGATTGGGACATGCAGGTATGCCTCCTTGAGGTCCAAACTAACTAGCCAAGACTTCTTGCCCAACATGGGTAGAAGTTGCTGCAGTGTTAACATTTTGAATTTCGGAATATCCAGGAAAGTATATAGGATTGACAGGTCCAGAATTGGTCTCCAGGCTTTGTCCTTTCTGGGTACCAGGAAAAGTCTCGAGTAAAATCCTTGTCCCTGTTCTTGCTGTGGTACTCTTTGAATAGCTCTCATGTCCATGAGAGCAGAAATTTGTTTTTGTGCCTCTGACCATTGGTTTTGTGGCAGGTCTGGCATACCTTTTGATTTAGGGTGTGAAAGTGGAACCTGTAACCCTGAGAAACAATATTCAGTACCCATTAGTCCTGGGTGATCATGTGCCAGTTTTGTGAGAAAAGTGCTAGCTTTCCCCCTAAGGGTGCTGCCAAAAGGTAAGTGCTTGGCAATTGTAGAGTGAAGTCATTGGGACCCATTTCCTATAAGGTTGTGATTTGTCTTCTCCTCCTTTGGGGGCTGTAGCGCCCCAATGTTTAGATCTGTATGAGTCTTGGGGCTGAGATCTGCCTCTTGGGCGTCTGTATCTGCCTCTTTGTGGCCTGTCTGACACTGGAAAGGACCAATTTATAGAAGGCCAGTTTCTGCTAAATCTAGGTGGCTGAACCTGTAAGAAGTCCTATACTGTCTGCATTGACTTTGCTTTATCCTCCATTTTCTTTAACACCTCTTCTGCCTTAACACGAAACAAAGTATCATGCTATAGTGGAACATCCAATAATTTTACTTTAACATGATCAGGTAAACTTGGTTCTTTTAACCAAGCATGCCTTCGAATGACAGAGCCTGTTACTGTGGCTCTGCAAGAAGCCTCTAATGAATCAAAACCACATTGCAGAGTATGCTTTCCCACTTGTTCAGCTGTATGCAATAAATCCTGCATTTCCTTATTGTCAGGACATTCTGAGTTTGTAAGCATTTTCTGTTTTAACAAAGACATTAGGTATTGTTGACATTTAAGCATGTGAAACTGGCAGTTTAAAGCCCTTACAGCTAAAGTAGCAGAAGTGTAAAATTTTTCCCCCATCTATCCAGAGCTCTGGAATCCCTATCAAAGGGGACAGGGTTTTTGCAGTGGAAGCCTTAACCCCTTTGGGACCCTGAGAAATTGTTTCTGGGTCAGCAGCAGGGTTTTTATAAAAAAGTTATGAGAATCTGGGACCCTGTAGTATCTGTCTGGCTTGACTGGTGCAGGGGGTAAAGAATCAGGAGACAAACTGGATTTAGAAACAACAATCAACAATATCTAGTACAGGTGGGATAGCAAGTGGCCTGTACTGAGGCAGTAAAAGAAAATCTGAGCCTTTTCTTGGATTCTGAATAATCCTGGCTCTCCCAATGAAAATGCTCCCTCATGGTGTGCAGGGTTTACCCAAAAAAGAGTAATCCCAGAGGAGGAGAGGCTGAAGGGATAGATTCTTCAGAATCAGAGTCCTCATAGGGAGGAAGAGAATATCCCTGTTCCGAAGAGGAATCAGAAGAAATAGAAACTTGGTCAGAGGAGTCATAATCAGTGTCTTGCCTAGGCCTTTTATCAGGAGGGGGATGGGAACCCCTGAACAAAGTAATTAGGTCTTCGGCCATTTTAAGCATCTGTTTCTTTGGCATGGATGACTGTCCAGGAGAATGCTGCACTTGTTTCTTTGTCTTTAACAGTGTTTTACACTTTGCCTTGGCTGCTGAAGTAGACTTGATCGTAAGCTGTGTAGGTCTGAAAACACCCTCAGAAGCAGATGCCTGCTCAGCGGCTCTGGACCCATCTGAGGGAATAGTTTCTGTAGGCCCAATACCTTGAGTTTCCAGAGGCCTAGTTGTCTCCACATGGGAGTCGGAGGCGGCCTGTGGCTCTGAGGTAGCG